>NC_046294.1:69584246-69887277 GCF_004115265.2 Rhinolophus ferrumequinum | reverse complement strand
GCCAGGGATGAGCCCCCACATCTGGCTGTGAAAGTCAGTGGAGATTCCATCCATCTGGGTGAAACAGAAGGCAGCTAGAAACCCAGGTGTCCTCTTAAAGTGCCTGTGCTCAGATTCTCTCACATCCAGGCACTCACTTTGGGCTCCACACAGAGGAACTGTGGCTCATGAGGTGCCAGAGACATACAGGGAGAGATTCAGTTGTTTGGCTTCAGGGTAACAACTAAAGGGAAAGCTGCCATTGTCCCTGTGTTGAGCACTCTTCCCATACAGCTGGTAGGCAGGAACCGTCTTTTCTGTGTCAAGCCCTCTTCCCATACAGCAAAATCTAAATTTTCATTGGCCTGGTGAGCTCTGCTCACTCTACCCTGGTGACTCCTTGGGACTCTGCCTCACCCAATTTGTACAACACCAGAGGTGCTTTCTGCAGCTGGCAGACAGTAAGTGTGAGCCCTTACTCCAGTCTTTTTTGGACAACTCTTTGATGTATGTGGGCCCCAGATAGGTGGCGGTTGGCCTTGGTGTGTTCCAAGACATTTGCAGAGTGGACCCAGGCTCAGAACTGGGGTCAAATCTGAATCTGCATTAACCTATTTAACACCACTTCTTACACAGGCAAATCTGAATTTTCACTGGCCTGGTGAGTTCTGCTCTCTCTACCCTGGTGACTCCCTGAGACCTGGCCCCATCCATCACCCATACCACCTGAGGCTCTTTCATTGGCTGAACCTTATGGACAGGCAATATATGGTGGCAGGCATCAGGATGCCCTGGGATTTTTGCAGAACTGTCACAGGTCTGGTACTGGAGACAGCTGGCCTTGGATTACAGCGTGACCTCTCCCATTCACCTCTAGATTCAGCACATACAGTGATCAACCATGGATCACTTTGGCACATATGGATGAAATTCATCCTATCAGGTAGCCGTAGGCTAGTCACAGGCAGTGGCTAACCTTGGCCTGCTAAGTAGTCCCTTGCCAAAGGCCCCAGAACCAGAACACTCAGTGGCCAGCTTCAAACTACAACATAATACCACCCAATTAGTGCCACACTAAAAAGTGCCACACCAAAGAGAAGTCTTGGTAGGCACCAGATCCCACTGGGGTAAATCCTGTTCTGTGGGGTCAGTCCCCACACAACAGCTCATGTGCTGTGGTCCTGGATAATTCCACCCACTGATATGCCAACAGCAATCAAGACTCAGCTACAACAGGGCACACACAACCCACACAAGGGACACTGCTGGAGCATCTGGCTCAAGAGACCAGGGAGACTGTGCCACTGGGCCCCAAAGGACACCTACTGCATAAGGCCACTTGGCAAGACTGGGAGACATAGCAGATCGAACTAATATATGGAAACAAACAGATAGGCAGCCAAAATGAGGAAAAAACAAAACAAAACAAAAAATGTCCAAAATTCTGAAATGAAAGAACAGGAGAAAATCCAGAAAAAGAACTAAATGAAATGGAAACAAGGAATTTACCAGATAAAGATTTCGAAGTATTGGTTATAAGGATGCTTAAGGAACTTAGTGAGAACTTTAACAAAAAGCAAGCATAAAAAATGACATAGGAACCATAAGAAAGAACCCATCAAAAGTGAAGAATACAATAACTGAAATGAAGGATACATTATAAGGAATTGACAGCAGATAAGATGAAGCCAAGAATTAAATCAGTAAATTAGAAGAAAAGGTAGCTGAAAATATTCAATCAGAACAGCAAAAAGAAAAAGAATCCAAAAAATGAGGATAGTTTAAGGAACCTCAGGGACAACATTAAGCATACCAATGTTTACATCATAGGGATACCAGAAGGAGAAGAGAGAGAACAAGGGATTGAGAACCTATTTGAAGAAATAAGGATTGAAAACCTCCATAACCTAACAAAGGAAATACACATACAAGCCTAGGAAGCATAGATGAACCTAAAGAGGCCCACACCATAAAACATCACAATTCAAATGCCAAAGGCTAAAGACAAAGGGAAACTCTTAAAAGCAGCAAGAGAAAGGCAGTCAGCTATCTACAAGGGAGCTCCTATAAGACTCTCAGCTGAAATCTAAACAGAAACTTTGCAGACCAGAAGGGATTAGCATGAAATATTCAAAGTGATGAAAAGCAAGGACCTACAATCATGGCTACTCCACCCCTCTCTACTCCTTAAAATTGAAGGAGAGAGAGATAAAGAGCTAGCCAGATAAGGAAAAGCTAAAGGAAGAATATACAGAGGCTATATTTAATTTTTCTTCTGAATTATATTACAACATGTAAGACATAGTAGTCATCTAATAATTTTGATGCCATCATTAAAATTTTATGGGAGATGTTATTAGGTCAGTGCAAAAGTAATTGTCACTTTTGTATTTGTTTTTAACCTTTTAAACTGCAGCTACTTTTACATGAACCTAATATTTATACCTTGAATCATTCTACAAAATATGAATATGAGGAAGTTTTGAAATATGCAATAAAATATTTACACAAATATAAAACGTGGATTCTGAGGAGACTATTTTATTTTTTTCCTATGAAAATTATTTTTTCTGAAGACATGTTGAAAACTTCCCCCGGATCTGCAAACAAATGCAAATTACAGTGAAAGTGGACAAACAATAAAATATTACTTTTATATTTAAAAATATTTTCTAGAAATTCAGTCTTCTTATAAAGTTGAGGTTCTGCAAGACAGACAGAAAGAAAAAAAGATGAAAGAAAGGAAACGAAAGGAAAGGAAAGGAGAGGAAAGGAGGAAGAAAGAAGGAAAAATGAAAGAAAAAAAGAAGGAAGGAAGGAAGGAAAATTTCAAAGGTTATTTTTATTTTCTGCGTCAGGAATACTTGGGAATTAACTTTTTGTTTGCTTTAATATTAAAACAGTTTGGTTCCTTTTTTATGATTGAAAAATGGGAAAAAGAAAAAAAACAACATTCTTGATTACATTTTATAAGTAAACAGAGGGTGCCAAAAATAATGTATGCACATTTGAAGAAAGGAAAAAACTGTATTAAAATTGTAATACTCAATATATACCGATAACAAAAGCTGAATACAAGTCATGTGCATACATATTTTTTGCACCCCTGGTAGATTTTGTCATCTAAAATTTATCATGTAGTAGAAAATGCATCTAATGTAACATATGTAGTTTGACTAGACTGTAAATTGTGACTGAGATTCTTCAAAAGTAGTCAAATCACTATGGAATGTAACATTTTTTAGATGAATTTGTTTTGTAGATTTTCTTATGTAATCTAATAGTACAAGTGGGGATACTATTATGAAATTCTTTTATTGATTACTGAGAAATGTAATGCCACATTTTACTTGAATTCCCAAGATTTTTCATTATAAAACATATGTACCCAAAGTAGATTGTACTAACTCTCCTTTATGTCTACAAATTAAAGTCATGTTAGCATATAGATCAAATGTTTAAAAATACAAACTATGATGAATTCTCAAGAAAAATTTGGAATTGGAATTTTTTTCTAGGTCTAATATCAATTGAATCTTGAAAATAATTTCAAGAATCAGATGTTTTTGTTCAAGGCATCTGACATTTGAACTTAATTTTAGGTAGAAAATAATTTATCTTTGTAAGTAAGGTTTCTCTTAATTATTTAGAATCATACTGATATTATAAAATATAACAGTATTTCTGTGATTTAAAAATAACACTTTAGGTATTAAGCATGAAATTAATTCTGTTCTGTGAAATTATAAATATTTTTCTGAAACTCGAAAAGTATATTTTTACATGTTCTCCACATTTAAAATGAGCATAATATGTTTCATCTAAGCCTTTTAGGAGCTGTTATGAGATTCATGTCTTTGAATTCAACCACAAGTATGGTGACTGTGGATCAATTTTAACTGAAAATAGCTAACATCTCCTGGGTAAAGTGTATGAGAAGAGATTATGGATAGACATAAAATCTCCTTTAAAACCTGGATTTAAATGCAAGTTTTGGCACCTAGAGGTATAATGTAATGAAGAGAGCATGAATTTTCCTTTAAGGAAGTTTGTAGTTGTAGTGTCTGAACCTACTCATTTCTCAGCACAGCCTTGTTTTAAGCTGTCTACCCTGCTCATATACAAAAAGAAAAACTGTCCCATGTTAGGGTAAAAAATTCAAATGGAGTATGAGAATGTGGTTTATAGTTCTTAAAGCCAGGTAAGGATAATCAGTGAAAAACTAGAAGGACTATCAGGAGGTTCAAAAAGCCAGGATCATCATTGTGATATACAAAATACATACACATACTGTCCAAGTGGTACAGTCATTGACTTATGCCACTCTATATGAATAGAGATGAGCCAAATGCTAGTTTGGTTGTGTGCTCCACAGCACAGCTTCATTTGTTGTGTAATCAGTTGCCTCTATTGCAGTGGAGATTCCTTTTGCATCAATTAAAGTGAACCCCAAAGCTGTTACTAGAAATCTGACAATGCATGAATTTGTTTATATATTCCACAACCGTCTTATCAAAACTTAGTAAGTGCTACATGCTAGGGATACAAAGGTGAACAGGATACTGCACTAACCTTTAAGAAACTAATAATCTAGTGGAAAAGAAAGGTAACTATGCTTGCAACTTCCATCCAGTGTGATATAAAAGCAAACTCAGGGACCTATGGCCTTCTTCCCATGGTTGAGAAATCCTCTCACTCAGCCTATGGCCATCAGAAAGGGTTTCCAAGTAAAATTCTGTCTAAACCTGGTCCTGAAATCCCATTAGTGATTAGCTCAGCAAAACTCTGAGTAGGGAAGGAAAGATATTCTAGAGAGATGGAAGAAAATATATGAAGATCTGGAAAGGAAAGGCAGCATGACATACTTGGTCGATTAAAATAGTCAGGAGCTCAGAGTTTGAGGGAGAGAGGTGAAAGGAGAGATAAGGCTGTATAGTACGCAAGAGACCAATGATGAAATTCCTAATACATCATGTTAAAATATTATGACTTTGAAAGGAGAGCAATATGTTTTAGAAAGATCACTCTGGCTGCAGTGCCATTTGGAACAAGACAAAGGAAAACAACGACTACTCAAGAGCCTAAAGCTGTAATAAAAGCACAGATTAGTCAGGAATAAGGAGAAGATCATCTATATTGGAATAAAATTAGCAAGACTACTAATTGATTAGATTAGATGCAAGAAAGGGCAAGTGAGAAACAGAATGATCTGTGCTACTAGAAGACAGATAAGAAGGCAGATAAAGGCAAGTGCTTGAGGTGAAAGCTCAATAATTCAGCTTTGGGAAGGTGGAGAGCTTGAGCTGCTTCTAGGACATCCATGTTGCTTATAAGATTCTGTAAACATAAGGGAGATGCTGGCTCATGAGAGATTATTAAATGGTAATCAAATAGGTGGTTATTAACTCTATTAGAATTGATGAGTTTGCTAAGGAAATATAGAAAATGAGGAATATAGTGTTGAAAATAGAACCCTGAGGAGCTCCAGCATGTAAGAGAACAACAAATGTATTGGAAACTGGAAAGGAAAGAGGAAATGCATGAAAATGGGATACCATTAAAGGAAAGGAAAGAGAGTCATTCAGTGCAGACAAGAGAGCAGCTGACAGTGTCCTCAATGGGTACAGAGAGGCCAGCCCTGCAGACAGTGGCTGCCCAGCAGTATCAAAGCTGGCTGAGCGCTCCACATTCAGTGAATGGTGGATGTGAAAGTGGGGTCAGAGCCAGGAGGGGAAAAGGACTTTCCAAGCTCTGAAACAAGTTTGGAACCCCTAAATTGTCAATTACATCGCATTAGACCTATGGACTCTGACCCCAGCCTACAGCCTCCATCAGCTCTTGGTCTGAGTGCAACTTACTATCAATTCAGGGAGTTCTCTCTCTCTCTCTCTCTCTCTCTCTCTCTCTCTCTCTCTCTCTCTCTCTCTCTCTCTCTCTTCCATTTTTTAACTCTTCTATCTGATGGCCTCCTCGCTGCTCAAGCCCTTTTTCTGACATCTCTAATTTTCCTACTCCTCAATCCTAGTTCTGGGAGAGCCTCAGCTCTGGAAAATGGATATATTAGCGTAAATAAATGGGAAAATGGTATTTCAGTCATAGGATGCTGTTTAACCCTCAACTTCGAGAGACTAAATTTACACATGCAGGTCTCTGTTGAGGGTGAAAAATACAGCACTCCCGTCCTAATTTTAAATTCAAGCGTTTGCATTTCTGTCCATCGTATCTTAATTACTTCATCTCTTTCTCTCTAGGATCTCAACCCCTTTCATAACTTACAGGCTACTGGGATTAATACTCTTTACTTGTCCTGCACCCCTCTCATTTCCTCAAGTCCCTCCCTAGCCAGTTTAGGGTTTGTGGTCCTTAATTTGCTTACTCCCTTCAATGTACTTTCAAACACACTATCCTTACCTTTTATTGTTTTCACAGACAAAACTCCCTGTCTAGTTTAAATCCAACTATCAACATACTCTGTTCCTGAACGCATCTGGAGAAGAACACAAAATCATCTTTAAAGGTCTCAGTTCATGATATTCATCACAAGCGAGATTTTCAAGATTCCTGGTAATATTATCACGTTTCCCTACTCCATTTACTATCCCACCCTGCTGAATAAATAAGTTACATCTTATCTTCTGGCCTCAAGCTCCAGACCTTTTTGGCATTCCTATGTCATTGACAAAATAAAAGCCATTCAAAGAGAGGGTCCTGCACAAGGTCCCACCACCTGTATATACACTCATATATTCTGTCTTGCTTCCACTGATATGCTGTGAATATATTGTCGGTGCATGTCTTAAATGCCAACTTCCCACCTGTGTGCATTGAATCCAATTACTTCCCATCTTGACTGTTCAAGGACATCTTTCTAGAAAATTCCCTTTATCTCTACTCAGCATCAATTTTTGTCTCCCTGTTAGATCATTCCCAGAACTATAAAAAAAATACATAACCTTTAAAAAAATAGCTATCTTTACCTTCCCATTCCTTTCACTTATTTTCCTTCACAGCAAGACTTCTTGAAAAGAACTGCTGACGGTCTCTGTGTTCAATTCCTTCCTCTTCTCCCTTTCTTCCTTGAGCTCATTCCAAGCAGTCTTGCTTATACAATTCCACTATAATGACTCTCTTCACAGTTAACAATAACTAGGTGATTGCTAAATCTAAGGATCAATTTTTACTGTAATAGACCTAGTAGGAGTATTCAACAGGGTTAACCATTCCTTTTTACTTTAAACATTTCTTCATGTGATTCCAGGATACTACAATCCCATGTTTTTTTTTTTTTTCTATTTCACTGGCTAATACTTATTGCCTTTGCCTGTTATTCTTTGTTTCCTTAACTTCCAAATGTTGGTATATTCTAGAAAAAGAAATCTTTTCCATTTGCACTATCCTTTAAATGATCCTATTCATGGACGTCAGCTCCCGCCGGGATGTAGTCCACCTTTACTCTAGTCTCAGTTGCGTGTAGCCAGCTCTCAATCTTTGATATTCCACTATTTACCTATGCTCATTCTAACTCCTACTTCTAGTTAACAACTCTTTTTGGGTTCTGTGTCAGCTCTTAAAAAATTCTGGCTCTGTCACTGAAAAGCATCTTCTGAGATAGATAATTTGGTAAATGTATTTCAGGATTCAGAACCTGTTTCTGGTCACGCTTCAATTGCTATCATTTACTAGGTAAGAAAAGGAGGCCATGCTGGGTCCAAATTCTGCACCCAGGATTTCAAAGAGGCTCAGTAATAAAAAATGCTAAGCAACACTAATGGGTTCTAAATGGATTCCTTCACACATAACTCTTGGTCTTTTTCAGCAAACACAAACATCATTGTCTTCCAAATTCACTCCTTCTTATTCAGCATTCATTAGCGTTTTTCAACAACTCTCTTTGGAATTTTTACAATGTATTAGGAAATGTAGATACAGTTGTGACTAGTCACAAATGGCTCCTGTCTTCAGGAAATTTACAGTCTGGGAGTATTGGTAGAAGATTACAAATTGGTAGAGTGTTAGTAGAGAAACATTAAATAAACAAACAAAATTATTCTAAAAACATAAACTAATAACTATGATACATATAATGAAGTAAAAAGAAAGCAGAGTGCATTGAGAGAAAACTTGCCAACACTTGTTTTCTTTTTTTGTTGCTTTGCTGCCATCATGATTCAGTTCCTTGGAACAAAACTCTTCTCATGGCTCTGCTGCATACATCCTTTACACCTTGGCCACTCATTTTATTGATTGAGAATTTTGGATGAGAGCAGCTCTGTCAGTAAACCTCTTTGCAATATCAGCTCCAAAGTTAGGTGGCCTGGATTTAAATCTGGATTCTACTTCATAGCAGCTCTGTGGCTTTGAGCAATGTATGTATAGCTCTGTGGCTCAGTTTCTTTACATTTCCAATGGGAATAAGAATACTATTTCCTTAATAGGTTGTTGTAGAGATCAAATAAATCAATCCACATAAAGCACTTAAAACTATGTCTGGTTTATAGTAAGAACTCAATAAATGGTAACTATTTTTAGTTACTTTTTATTATCTGCACTTTAGTTACTAGCTTGTACTAATTGAATACTGGGACATAATTGAATACTGGGCTTACACCTTCTACATTGATTGGGTTACAAAATACAAACATAAATACCAAATTTTAATACTCATTTTACTTTGAGGGATTAAAAGAGTGGAAAACGAAAGGGTGGTACTTAACATGTTTATTCTTCTAACAGGTGTACTCCCATGAGTGAATTAGAAAAAAATTTGGCCACTGATGGAAATTATTGAGCTACAAAAAAATTCAATGACTATATATTCTTGTGTTTCTGTTGGCTAACGCAAGACCACCCCATTTTTTCTCCACATTCCTGCTCAGGGTTTGGAAGGAAAAGTGACTCATAACTCTTTTTCAGAGAAATCTTCATTAGTTGCTCCAACTTTTAATGAATATCTATGCTGAAGATGTCAGCAGAATCTAGTTATACGTTAATCATTTTTTCTTCTATTTTCCCACTTCTCATAGATCAGACCTTAGGGAACACGCATTACAGTTATTTCTAAAGTGGTCTAGAGATTTGGCGATAAAACTCAATTAACCTGGTGCTCTCACACCATGAAATTCCAGCTGGAGGTTGGGTAGGAGTAAATATTAATGCCTTCATTAAATATTTCCTAATCAAATGACCCTGGGAACACTGAACTATATTATTTAATAAAATTGCAGTCTATTAAGTCAGAATGACATTGCCACCCCTTGCAGTTTGGGAACTAATAACATTGCTTTTTTATTACTTAAAAGGTTGCTTTATAGATATAACATTGCCAATAAATGTAAATAATATTCATGACACAATGGATTAGAATAGAATTAGAATTTCTTATGGCAATGTTTATGAATCAATAAAGATAAAAATGTCATTATAATAACGGATACATTTAAAAATATTTAATCCCTTACCATATTTAAAATTTCCTGAATTTTCTGATACCAAGTAAACTTCTGATTTTTATCTTTGTTCCTAAGTGTGAAAAACATGTGTTTACAAGCAACTTTAAAATTATTAAAATATTAAAAATAATACCAGAACATCACTACTGGATTCTGTATCTGATTTTTTTCTTTCAATTTGCCACACAATGTAGTTAATTTTTACAGCCAAAGAAGTGTAAGCAACATCAAAACTCATGAAATGACAGGTCTTTGTATAAATTCAGTTATTCCCTATAGTTCTAGTTTGATTTTAAATATTTAAGGTCTTATATAAAAATAAATGTAAGCTCTGGCACCAACTGATATGCGATGCTCTGAAGAATATTAATGCTTAATCACTGACTCATAAGTCAGGGGAGCAAATGAAGCACCGTATATTGATGACACAGTGTACAGAAAGAGCAGAAGTCATACAATATCCAAGCCCGCAGTGTGACCTAATTTGGCATCAAAGTCAGCATAAAGAAATTTGATATCTGACCTTTTTCAGGGTAATTGCTAAGGCTGTTCTCTCTTTGATGAGAATTAATGTTAACTGTGCAACTTTAGCCTGCTACTGTTTTATGAAGCTTGCAAGGATGGATGTAACACCTCAGCAAAGCCAGTCGTGTGAAGCATATTTAGAAATGGTAAATAATTTATAAATAATGTGCATCATTTCAAGTTGGCTGTCTGCATCTATGGCAGAGGAGAGTTTGAAATAACCCAAGTCAGATGTACTCTATGTCTCAACTCAGCACTTTCTTCAAGAAATGTGTTATGGGTAAACTTTATAGTGTTTTAGTTGCAGGAGCAGGAAAGGATGTGCAGAGGGTAACAGTCACGATTTTTTAAGCACCAAAATCAGACATGTAAACTGTAGCACTTCTAAGATATAAGAAAACTTCTTAACAGCACTGCATTTCTAGTGTCCTTTGCATAAGATTGAAAAATAGACATACTTACAGGGTAAAAAACAACCAAAAACAACACAGCTCTAAGTTATTTCTACCGTCCCTTTTCAGGTATACTGTTTACCTCTGAAGTCATAATGAATTACAATTTGGAGTACTATATGTTCTTTTCCAAATAGTTAATGTTCAGCTATATGCATAGATATATAATGGGAGTTATTACACCTTAATCTGGGTATTACATATGCTTTTATTGCTGAGACAGAGAGAGAGAGATTCTTCTATTTTGTATATATTTTGTATATATTTGTTTACTATTATTGAGTTTTTAAAATCTATAGTATTTAGATGATATCTCTTTAAATACTAAGAGCATAAAGTGTGATTGCATTAAATTATTATTTCCATCGTAATATGAATATTGTTTTCTAATCACTGAGGAAATTAGTAAGGGCAGGAGCTAGTTGTGAAATATAACCAAATTAATTTAGTGATTAAAGAATCCCCTCTTGTTTTGGATAATTAAAGTTTCAGTGAAGTTTTAACTCTGTAATGATTATATTAGCTTTTATCTTCCTAGTTTCTGTTCATTTAAGATAGATCAGTTAGTATTTGATAATAAGTCAAATAAAGCTGATACTGTTTAGCAATAAATGCTGTGATTAAGAAATAATTTAACACAATGTCTTTCCCCTCAGTTTTAGAAAAGATTCTATAGGAAAGTTATGGTTTCTTTACATACAGTGATACAAAAAAATAAACATGCATGATTCATAATGTCCAGTGTTTCCTATGGTGCAGTATTGTCCCTAGAATCTATAAAATGTGATGCATTCAGCCCATTGTGGACCTATGAATGGAATTCAAGATGGACCATTATATTTATCAAATACTAGGTAGCTAAGAATAATCTTGAAATGTGTGGGTTTCCTAGACATTAATGAACACAGGATTTAACATTTATTAAATATACATAAAATGATCAACCATTATGTATCCCAAATTGAAAAGTAACCATGGAATACAAAAAACAATAAAACATAAAATCTTTGCCTTCAAAGAGTTCGTATAAATCAAGGGCAGAATAATATAAACTTCAGGGAAACCACTTTATAGTCATGGAATTTGAACAAAACTCAGTCTGATTCTAATAGCCACTCATAAAAAAATTAAGTGATGGTTTTAGAAAAAAGGTCTTCATGAGGTTTAGTTCTTTTCAAATAGGGGACATGTAAGAAATGATTTTTACACTTGCAGAGGCTGAAGCCGTATAACAGTAAGAGTGCAGAATGCCACACTCCCCAATTAAGACAATAAAGGTTTCTCTCAGGAGTTGTTGAATCCTCACTCCACATGGGAACTAGTTTGTGTAAGGGTGAAATTCAGGGAATCAATAACGTAGTTAGACTTAGCTAGTTTGCAGTTCAACTCACCACATAGCTTGCTGTCTAGTTCCCTGTAATTAGACTTAGTTTGTTTGCAGTTTGATCCATCCTGATATTCAGCTATTTCTTCTGTTTCTCCCCCCACTGATTAACTTAAGAACTCTGTTTTGTTCCCTTTCTCAAGGCTACCCATACCTTGTGAATCCATTTAATTAACAAAATCCTAACCTGAGAAGAGCAAGTTCTTAATCCTCAGGGGCCTGGAAACTGGAATCCAATTTACAACTTCTTGCAGTTTTTTACTGGTGACACATAGTCCTTGGTATCAATGGCCAGTCTGAGTCCAGAGTCCATAGGTAACATTATCTTCAAACAGACCAGACCCCAGAAACTGCTGTCAGCCCTAAGACCTGCCTGATTGACTCCCCCTTACCTGTACAGGAAAATGCGATCCTGAAGTCAGGTGCAGCTGTCTATCAGACTCTACCCTGACAAAGGAGCCTGACAGTGTTTCTCTTACCCCTGTTTCTTGGTAGCTGTCCCTATCAGACTCGCCCCCCCCCCCCCCACAGCCTCCTCTTGCCTGTTTTTTTCCTTATTGCCCTCTGCAGCCGTCATCTTTGGACACTGCCATGGGCATTTTCTCTCTGCCCTAACTTGAATAAAGCTTTCTTGCTCCCCCATTTTGTAGAGTCTGTGAATGCTTTCACCTTTTGTGAATGACCAGGGGTTAATTCTATGCCAGAACAGTTTGGGCACATGTGTGTCTCTGTTAGAAAGTTGGTAGAATCTAAGGAAGCCACACCTTACCATTGGGTGGGTGCGTTAGCACCTGTTTTATGCAGTTGCTCAGAGAAAATCAATGTTCTTATATTTTACCATTAAAGAAATCCCCATGTTCATTTTCATTAGCTGTTTACTACTGTCTTTGCTGTGATTATAGTCTCATTGTGATGCGTAAGCCACAAACTACAGTATTAAAAGGGAGAGTAAAATAGGTGCCTAATAGGATTACTGTTCAATCTGTGTAGGAACATCTAGAAAGAAGCGTTTGATACCAATAGAAAAAGGTCTCAGAGCTAGAGATGGAATCTGAATTGAGCTGTGGTCATATCTCACAAATGGAAAATAAGCATTTAAAAATATGAATATTACTTCTATTTTGCTACTTAGCACATGAAAAAGTTGCTGAGAAATCCCTTCAAGGGGCATTAGTTATTCGAGTCCCCAAATGACCTCATTTTAAGGCAATTTTTCTTCAAAAGCAGTCCCACAGCTTTGACCCTAGTAATTGTATACTAGTGAGGCACACACTGGAATGAATTGGAAACTGCAACTAATAGCAATTTCTTCAAAGACATCAAAAGATCATTTCTCAATGACATTTTAGCAAAGTTAGGTGAATTCTCATTTCAAAGAAGAAATACCTGGAAATCATTTAAATTCATTCATCTGCTATGGTTTTGGTATTCTGATAACCTGATAGCTAATTTGGTAGCTAATTTGGTAATTACTTTGATAGCTAATTTGATAACTGATAGCCTAAACTGATACCTAATTTGGTCCAGTTATTTAGTTCAATAATGATAAAGACATCAAACAGGCTAAAATGTTGCAGGCTGATTCAGTGTCACTCTCTCTGTCAGTGCCTCCTCATCTGCCTCATCTGTGGCACTTGCTCAATATTTAACAAACTCTGTTTCCAGAAAGCAACTCCCAACTCTGGTCTGGAACTGTTATTTCCTGATACTTACAGATCACAAACTCTACTACTTTCCAACTCAAAAGTCTTACTTACCCATGAAATAAATTTCAAAGAAATAGGTATCTGGTACCTTCCACAATTTGTGAGAGTGGTTATCTCAGCTGCCATTTAATCCTTTTGGTATTGCCTACAGGTTTAGAATGGTCATTATCTTAATCTTTCCCCTTATGGAATAAATTATGGGGTTCAGATTCAAAAGGAATAATGGTAACTTACGTTTCCCATGACTTTAAATTTTAAACCTTCTAATTAAAAAAGAAATACACGGGCCAGTCCAGTGGCTCAGGCAGTTGGAGCTCCGTGCTCCTAACTCCGAAGGCTGCCTGTTCGATTCCCAAATGGGCCAGTGGGCTCTCAACCACAAGGTTGCTGGTTCGATTCCTCGACTCCCTCAAGGGATGGTGGGCTGTGCTCCCTGCAACTAACAACGGCAACTGGACCTGGAGCTGAGCTGTGCCCTCCACAACTAAGATTGGAAAGACAACAAATTGACTTGGAAAAAGTCCTGGAAGTACACACTGTTTCCCAATAAATCCTGTTCCCCTTCACCAATAACATCTTAATAAATAAATAAATAAACAGATAAATAAATAAATATAAAAAAATAAAAAAAAATGAAAAAGAAATACATGCTCACTATAGAATAAAAACCAACTCTGATTTTGCTATCCAGTAGTGCCTTTTGCAAAAAGAAACTCTGATATTTTTTCATTTGATTTATAGACATATATACCAACAGATATTTTGGTTTGTTTTTAAGGAAACTGGGATTAGTTTATACATATAATCGTCTAGTTTTTATTTAATATTATATTGTGAATATTGAATCCTGTCACAAATGTTCTTCTAAAGCATTTTATTGGTAACATTCCAACGATGTGTTCTGTTCTAATTTATTTAATCATGTCCCTGTGATCAGATTAATTTATCTGTCAAATATAATGCTGCAGGAATATCTTTATACACAAATCTTTGTATGACTAATAATTTTCATAGAAGAGCATCAGAGAAGGGGAATGTTTAACTATGAAATAGCTCTTGCTAAAATTTTTTTTCTAGGAATTTTGACCTAATTATACTCCTGCTAGCATCATGAGTAATAATTGTTAACATTATAATATCAATTATTGTTTAGATTTGCAGTTTGATTATCAGCCATATGTAGTTCATTTCTCACATATTCATATTTTCTCATTGAGTTATACAAAAAATAGTTATCCTTTTTTTCTACGAGTTTTCTTCTTCTTGATTCTTAAAAACACTATGTACACTATGACCATCAATAATTGCATTTACTGTAGTGTGAATTTTAATTTGATGATAGTGTACTATAGGAAGAAGAATTACATTTTTATGTAGGTAAGTTTATTGATCATTTTCTTTATGATTTTCTTTACTTATATATTTATTTTGCCTTTTAAATTTCGTTTTGAATTTAATCATGATTTTTAAGAATCCAGATTTACAAATATGAGTCAAATTGATGTTAAAAGCAATACGTGTATTTACTTCTCTCTGTGTCATTTTCAAATGCTAACTTAAAAGGGAATTCATATCAGTCTAAGATGATTTATTTATTTTTTTTCTCAGGGAAAAGGGACAAAGAATTTTTCAATACTATTGTAAAGTTCAAAATATTTTTAGAATATCTAAGAGGTGGTATCAACTTTTTAAAATTTTTATGTCAGGTACAAAATTGCCTGAGGTTAAGAGGATTGATTTGCTATGAAAGGGAAAAATCAGTAAATATTTAATTCAAATTAATAAGGAATGAATTTAAGCCAACCCACAGGCCAAAAAATATTATTTAAACTGCACTGTCTAAAATAAGAGGAGACTTTCAAGACTAGCGTGGATCCACATGGTCCTACATTAAAGACAAACCTACTTTACAAAACAGTGCTTGGAAGTCTGTATTATTAGTGGCATTTTACATATTGTCAAGATATTTCTTTTTAAAATTTTATTTGAGATTGTCACTAAGCCCACTTAACACCTTAGTGCTGAATACACTTTATTGTGGCTACAAGTTTTAATTTCATGACGATGTAAAAAATTGGACTTTTTAAGGGGCATTTTTCTTCTTCTTTTTTTAAATGATAGTTGGTCAGTGGCTAAGTTTCAATGACATTTATCAGCTACCTAATTAAAATGTAGACACTTTTATAATAATTGCAAATGTGACCTTCATTTGTGTATTTTTGCTAGCTAGCATGTTTAGCCAAATGTCACAGAGAACCCTAATCCATTCTTTCCCATAATGTTTAATTATATCATATTGAAAATGTTCATTCTTCAGTTGCCATGGTTTATGAAATCACACTGCTTCTGTGGAGAGTGGGTAGCTGTAGTTCCAATACCATAATGAGCAGTGATTGTAAGGCCATGTCTACCAGCTGCCAAATCAACTAGCTAAAAAGTGAAAATTCATTCAATTAACAATTTGGTTTGCTTTCATGATGCCAAACAATAGCTTTGATTTGTTTTCCTCTGTACAAATAAGGAATTCATAGACATGGGCTCGACTGTTTTGGCTTTCTTTAAAAATAGCCCAATTAGATATAAACATCTTTATATTTAATTGCCTGGGTGAAATCTCCTCCTCGATGTTCCACAGATATTTACAGCTTTAACACACTCTCCATACTTTCAAATTCTACCTTCTCCATACCCATAAGCACTGCTCACATTAACTGTCTCTTCTAAATTCTCCCGAGGTCCTTTCAGTCTATGCTCCACAATTTCATTGAAGTAATATTTCTAACACGGAAATCTGATCATGGTATGTGCATGTCCAAAATACTGCAATCTTAAAATCTTCATAGCAAAGCAAACTTACCTTCTGAAAGGCAAGGCCCTTCTTATGTATTTGTCAAAATTCATATCTTCTCTTTCATTCTTCCTTCACTCAAATTTTAATCAATCAATAATGAATTACCAACATTTTTTCAATGAATCAGGCCGTGTTTCCTAGTTAACCTTTGTACTTAGTATTTCCCTAATGCTGTTATGTGTTGATTATGAAGCACTGAATATGTTTTAAAAATTTAATTTGGGGGATGCTCTATTTATATATAACTAATCACTGTTATTTATAGAACTAAAGATTCATAAACTATTTTAGCTTAGTTTATAAAATTACAATTCAAATATAGAATCAAACATATTTAATATATAAATGAAATTTTTATTATATTCTTTAAACTTAGTTTAGTCCTCCCATATTAAGAGATTTAGCTATATTAATTAACATTGTGAGGTTGATGTAAAGACATTTATTCTCTTGAAAAATCTTTCTGTGTAGTTTTAAGATTATAAGTAAAAATTAAATCTATCATAATATCAAAGTGTATGCTCTATTAAGATTTTTTAGTACCTTAAGTGTCTCCTAGGGATCTAATGTTCAACATGATGACTATAACTAATGCTGCTGTATGATATATAGAAAAGTTGTTAAGGGAGTAAATATTAAGAGTAAATATGAAGAGGAGAAAAATTTTTTGTCCTTTTTTCTTTCTTTTCTTTTTATTGTATCTATATGAGAAGACAGATGTTACCTGAATCTATTGTAGTAATCATTTCATAATATATGTAAATCATCATGCTGAACACTTTACACATATATTGTGATGTATACCAATTATTTCTCAATAAAACTGGGGGGAAATAATTGTCTTAATATAATATTAATGTTTGGATTAACCCATAGAATTGGGAGAATTGATATGTTAGGTATAATTTTAGAGTTTGGTGTATTTTCGAAAATAGTAAAATAGTTTAACAAACTTTTCTTCAGATAAGCTGTGCTATTCCCAAATATCACACTATTGCTTAGTAAAACAGCTGAATCAAGTTTAAGATTTTTCACTAGAAATATCTTTATATTCAATCTTTGATATTTTGCAAACTTTGACACCTATTTGGTCAATTCGTTTTCCTTTGGTTATTTTATAAAACACATTTTCCTAAATAAATGTATTTACCATGTTATAAACAAAATTAAACTCTCAGCTGTATTTAGTTTGGCTAATTATTCTTCTGATTCAATAAAGTGTAACTATATAGAAGCTATCAGCTTTTTGATGATTATTATAAAAGTAGGAGTTTGGGGCCACTTTTTACTCAATGTTTCTAATGTGTGCTTACAAATTTTCATGGGTGAAGGAAAAATATTTTAAACCCCAGCTCAGAGTTTACTCAGTTTCTCATCTCAAGCAAGGAAACATGTTACCTTGTAGTTGAGGAACTGTCATGGTAGGACTTGATGGGTGGAAGACAATAGACTTAAGAGATAAAAATTATATATATAATATAAAAATATATATAATATAAAAATTATATATATAATGTAAAAACTATATATATATATAATATATATAATATTTCCTACATTGAAAACATATCTTCTAAAATACATGAAGTAAAATTGTAAGAATTTCATAAAATCTGGAAGAAATCTTGTACAGTTTTTGGGAACAAATGAGGTAAGTAACGATTACCCCATTGCCCATTATTTCTACAGTAAATTATACAATACTTTATTGACAGTTTCTTTATTCATTGTGCTGCATTCTGCAATAAACATTATTGCATGTAAAAATATTTCAAAAGATTTAATTTCCTACTCCTCAAAACTATTTTCCTCAAGTTCAAATCCCAATTCTGTCATTCATTACCTGCCTGACGGGGTAAATTGCTGAATTTCTCTAGTCCTCTGTTAAATCAGGATAATATTAACTACTTCACAATGGCTGTTCTGAAGATTGAGATAATATGTGTGAATTGTCAAATACATTGGTACAAAAAGGAAGTCTACAAATTTTATTGTGACTGTTGTTCTTATTATTGTTATTAAACCTAATAGTACCACAACAACTTGAAATTAATGTCAATGTGATATACATCTACTAATTCTTCAAAGTAATGTGGAACTATTTCTTACAATTACTTTTGTTGTTTTAGGACAATAGAGATTCTTGGGTTACTTAGTTCTATTTGGGGAAGGTTAGATTTTATATCATAATGTTAAAGAAAAGATTTAGAAAAAAATAAACCACTAGATGTTGGGGATTTCTAATTGAAATTTTTAGTTAAAAAAGTGATTTAATATATACTATTCAAAGATCTCTGCTGATAAAATCTGAAATTGAGCTATCTTAATAAAAGTATTCCCCACAGCTACACAGCTAAAGGAATAGTTTTTTTTTTTTTTTTTAAGAAATAAAAGATGAAAAAGTATACATGACAGAATTGAATAATATTCTATCTCTATTGAGGGGAAATTTAATATGGCCAAGAGGTAGTTGAATAAAAATTTTAATAACTACATTTCCTAGTGATGGTTATCAAATGCATTTTCTCACAGGAGTCCTTAGTGGAATCTGCATAAATGATAGAGTTCTCATCTGCTGCAATAATGTAAAAAGTTGAATTAACCCCCCACAGGGCCTACCACGGTGCCTTGCATGTGGTCAGTACTGAATAAGTACTGTTGAATAGAAAAGAGACTTAAAAGCTAAAAGAATGACTGATTTTCTGTAATTTCTCATTACAAAAGGGTTAGTATAAAAATTTCTCATGAGCTATACAATGACTAAAAGAGAGATTCCTAGATCTGTACCAGAATTTACATATCAAAAAAAGATTCTGTCTTTTAAAGTAGTCACTTCTATTTGGCTACTGGCTCTTATTACCCAAAACAATTTTTGAAAATCCATTTTGAAATGGCCTCCACAGCCTTATGATTTTATGACTATACATTATTAAAAAGCAGCTTTTTATATGCTTAAAAAAAGCAGTAGAATTTGATGAGTGGACAGTATCCATTAAAGGAAAATTTCAGAGAGAAAGATATTGAGGAGAACTGATATTAGGAGAACTAAAATCAAGTTATATGAGGGGTAACTGTACAAAATTTCCATATCAGGAGATATATAAAGACAGACTGTAGTAACTGGGAGAGAGACCTAGCAGATTAAACAAGGCAGAGTTATGAACTTTTTTTTGTCCTTTTGTTCTTTTGACCATGGAAATAAGATGAGCCAAGAGCACAGAGAGAGTTTAACTAAGTTATGTTAAGATTTCAGTAAAGGTTATATCATTTAGACACCCTTCCTAATTGCCCCAGCATTAGAATTGCATTATAATAAAATAAACCATATTAAAATGAAGTAAATAATAATTTAAATCACATCTGCATATGATCTAGTTACCTCCATAATTTGGTAAAGGTTGGAGAGAAAGTCTTTAGGAATTTAAGCCATATGGAATAAGGTCATGACTTATGCATTAAAAACTTAATTATAGGTCTGATGCAACAAAACCTTATTTGTTTTTCTACTGGGTCTGGTCAAAGTTAGTGGAGATAAATTATGCACTTGCATATCTACGTAGTTTTGACCCTTATACATAGTAGCATATTTTTCTTCTCTAAAAGAAAACAGAATTGCAAATTGTAAAACATTTTTCCCCCTCCTCCTTCAGCTTACTAGCAATTAGAACTCCTTAATTAGAAAGGGCCACTCTATGCCATAATGTTATATTGAATCATTTCTTGGTCATTTTTCTTTTCTGGTAAAAACTACTTTCTAGATTTTTCCAGTCAAGATGGCAGAGTAGGTACATGATGTACTTGCCTCCTCTCATGACTACATCAAAATTACGATTAAACTATAGAAAAACCATCACTGAGAATCACCTGAAGTCTAGCTAAACCAAAGTCCTATAACTAAGGACATAGAGAAGAAACTACCTGGAACCTGGTAAGAGGGGTGGACATATGGAATGGGATGGTCCAACTCCCACTTGTGGTGGTAAAAATCGGGAGGGATGTCTTGGCAGCAGAAGTAGCCCCCAGTGAATGGAGGGTCTCAGCCCCACACTAGGCTCCTCAGCCCACGTTTCCAGTACTGGGAAGAGAAGTCCCCACAGCATTTGGCTGTGAAGCACAGCAGGATTGTCCCAGGTATTCCTCTTAAAGGGCCCACACATGGATTTATTCGATGATGGGCTCATTTGCTCTGAGCTCCAGCACTGAGACCGTGGCTCAGGGGGTCTAGGGACATACGGGGAGGAACTGAGTTGTTTGGCTTCATGGAGGGGGTTAGAAAAGCAGCTTTCTCTTGGACAATGGTGCTGATGACATCCGTTGTTTCTTTGTTAAGCCCTCCCAGCCTGTAGATGCAGGCAGCTGCCATATCTGAGTCTCCATCAACTTGACTAACACTGTTCGTTCACCCTGCCCTGGTAATTCCTGAAGATCCCACTACACTCAATTTGTAGACCTACCAGAGCCGTGTCCAGTGACTTTTCCATACAAGCAGCCTGTCTTGGCTCATGCTGCAGACTTTCCTAGAAACTCAAAAAGGTTCACAAACCCCAAACAAGCAGCATCTGGCCTCAGCATGTTCTATACCCTGGGTTGAGCAGCCCCAAATGGGCACTAGCAGCACCTGGCCTCAGTTTGTGGCTTGGCCTCTTGAGGCACCTCCAAGCCCAGTGAGGGTGGTGGCCATCTGCAAATCGCTTTGTGGCTAATGCTAGATGGTCCAGGGCAGAGCACAGGCTGCAGGTGAACTTGGCCTGGAGCAGGGCCACTCCCAGGAGGCTCCAGGCATGGCATGCCAGGTGGCTGGCTTTGGGCAGAGCCAGAAACCACCTGGCCATGTATGAAAATGACACACTCAAAGGGAAGACTAGGCAGGTACCAGAGCCCTATTAAGGCAGACTGCTTTATATAGTCAGTACCTACGCAACAGTTCCTCCACTGTAGTCATGTCCAGTCCTCACAACAAATCAACCCAAGGATAAATCCCTTGTATTGACATGCAAAGAGCAACCAATGCTCAACTACAACAGGAGGGCACACACAACCCCCACAATGGACACCTGGAGCACCCAGCTCAGGTGACCAGGGAGACTGTGCCACTGGATCCCACAGGATGCCTCCTACATAAGGCCACTCCACTAAGACAAAGAGACATAGCAGCCCTTCCTAAAACACAGGAACAAATACAGGGAGACAGCCAAAATGGGGAGACAAAGGAACACATCCCAAATGAAAAGCACAGAATAAAGCTCCAGAAAAAAAAATAAACAAAATGGAAATAAGCAATCTACCAGATACAAAGTTCAAAACAATAGTTATGAGTATGTTCAGTGATCTCAGTGAGAACTTCAACAAAGAAATAGGACACAAAAATGGAAATAGAAACCATAAGAAAGAACATATCAGAAATGAAGAATACAACAACTGAAATAAAGAATTTGTTAGAGGAAATCAACAGTAGATTAAATGAAGCAGAACATCAAATCAGCAATTTAGAAGCTAAAGTAGTAGAAAACACCCAATCAGAGCAGCAAAAAGAAAAAAGAACCACCCCCCCCCAAAAAAAAAAAATGAGGAAGATTTAAGGGACATCTGGGATCAAGTGTAACAACATTCTCACTATAGGGGTACCAGAAGGAGAAGAGAGAGAGCAAAGAATTAAAAACCTATTTGAAGAAATAATGATGGAAAACTTCCCTAACCTTGTGAAGGAAATAGACATATAAGCTCAGGAAATGTAGAGAGTCCCAAACAAGATAAACCCAAGGAGGCCCACACCAAGACAAATCAGAATTAAAATGCCAAAGTTTAAAAATAAAGAAAAAAATCTTAAAAGCAGTAAGAGAAAACAATTCATTATCTACAAGGGAGCTCCCTTTAGAATGTCAGCAAATTTCTCAACAGGCCACAAGGATATGAAATATTCAAAGTGATGAAAAGTAAGAAACTATAACCAAGATTACTCTTCCCAGCAAAGCTGTTGCTTAGAATTGAAGGGCAGGTAAAGAGCTTCCCAGATGACAAAAAGCTAAAGGAGTTCATCAACATCAAATCTGTATTAAAGAAATGTTAAAGGGATGTTTTAAGAAGAAAAAGATTTAAAAAATGAATAATAAAATGGCAATAACTATATATCTATTAACAATTACTTTCAATGTAAATGGATTAAATGCTCCAATCAAAAGACATAGGGCGGCTGAATGGATAAGAAAACAAGACCCTTACATACTCATATGCTGCCTACAAGAGACTTACTTGAGATCGAAAGACACACTCAGACTGAAAGTAAAGGGATGAAAACAGATATTTCATGCAAATGGAGATAAACAAACAAAGAAGCTGGAGTAGTGATACTTATACCATACAAAATAGACTTTAAAACTAAGGTTATTATAGGAGACAAAGAAGGACCCAGTAATCCCACTTCTTGGTATTTTTCTGAAGAAATCCAAAGAAGTATTTGAAAAAGACATGTGCATCTATATTCATCACAGCATTACTTACTATAGTAATCTTACAAAAGATATGGAAGCAACCTGGGTGTTTATCAATGGATGACTGAATAAAAAAGCTGTGGTACATGTATACAATGGAATATTACTCAGCCATAAAAAAGAAAGAAATCTTGCCATCTGTAACAACATGGATGGATGTAGAGGATATTGTGCCGAGTGGAGTAAGTCAGACAGAGAAAGACAAACACCATATGATCTCACTTATATCTAAAGAAAAATATAAACAAACAAGCAAACAAACCAGAAACACTCATAGATACAGAGAACATTTTGATGGTTGTGAGATGGGTGGTGGTTTGGGAGGGGGTTGGTGAAAAGGGGGAAGGGATTAAGAAGTACAAATTGGTAGTTACAAAATAGTCATGGTGATGTAAAATATAGCATAAGGAATATAATCAATATTATTGTAATAAGTATGTACAGTATGGTGTCCGATGGGCACTAGATTTACTGCAGTGAACACCTTGTAAGTTTTATAAATGTCTAAACACTATGTTGTACACCTGAAACAAATATAATATTGTATGTCAAGTGCAATTGAAAAATAAAATAAATTATAAAAAACAAAGAACAAAACTACTTTCTATTTGTAAACATAGCCTGAAGTTATAACCTCAAATATAATTCCATTGCTAAAAATACAAGTTTAACATTATACCTTATAAATGGCAATTTTAGAAAAAATTCATCTTACATTATAAAATAAAATATTTTTCACATGGAAAATAAAAATATTTTTCACATGGAAAATAAATATAATAATGTAGTTTATGCAATCTTGAACTGATCCTAATCCTAATTACTATTGCTTTAAAAGAATAAGCAAACTGATTTTTATTCAGTATAACACATTCTCTCTTCTTTTCAAAGTTCTTATTTATGAACATTCTTTACTCTGTGTCTTATATTCTTTTTTCCTTCCTGGTTATGATGATCATTATTTTAAAATCAATATTTGTATTGATTTTTTAGAAGAAAATGTAAAACTACTATCATTTCATAACATTTAATGTATATATGAACATATTTGACAATCACCACTAAATCAGCATGTCATATCTTACATCTGTTTTCTGAGAAACAAGTTATTTAAATAAGGATTTGTCTATCAATTAATATACAGATTGTTTTTAAATTTTCCAGCATTCTGATATAAACTGTATTTAAGTTCTTGCCCTGTATGTACTGGTGACTTTTAGAGATTCTGTGAATCTCTACAAGTGAATCTCTAAAATTTTAGGGATTTTAGAAATCCCTAAAATCATTATGTATACATGCATTTAAGGAGAGATGAGATTATCAGAGCGGATAGAATTCACCAGGTTTGTATAGATATTGGGGACACGCAAAAGTGTTAAGTGCTTAGCATTTTCAAACACTTGTTTATATAATAGATATACAAGATTGTTGTATGTTCAAATTACGTTGATTCAATTGAAACACCATAAAAGTTTGAGGTGCCAGGAGCTCTGTTCAGAACTCCGTGTGGTTGGTTGCAAGTGCATGAAAATGGGGACAGGAAATGGTTAACAGGTACACATATTTACTGTAATACAAGGCAGTTCAAAAAAATATGACAAGGGACCTGCAAAATGAGAAGGGGTTAAAGAAGATATTCATGGAAAGTGAGGCTAAGTTCAATATGTCACTTGATATGGGATAAGTTTTTCACTTCTCAATCTTAAAAAGCTGTTATTAAGGTATATACATTATAATTGCACCTTAAAACAAGTGGTATATTGAGTCAAATATGCCAAGAATATAATGGAAATAATAGTTATTTTTTTTAAACTTAAGTGTCACCTAATCTTTTACTCCAGTGTCTAAGTACATCTCCTAAAGCAAATATTCTTTAAAAAGATAAACCTGTTAAGCACTAAATGTATGTGAAACCTCCTGTTAGGGACAATGAAAAGAGATGGCCCATGTTCAGGCAATTTAAAACCTATTTTCCTTCTGAATACTATTTGACAGTTACAAAAGATATCCTCTCAAAAAGACACATTTATGCCATACTAAGTCAAAGTTCTGAATTTTTAGAAGTAGAGTAAATGTAAAGAAGATTAATATGGTTGATTAGTATCTACCAATAATTATTTTTTCATAAAACTTGATGGACACCTGAAATAGTGTGTATTCAAATTTCCTAAAATGCTAGATCTGTTGCCAATAGCTCACTTTCCTACGCCTAAAATTCAAGGTCATCCATATATTAATTGTATCGTATTCACCAAGGATTATTATCTCTTATGTTTTTCTACTATGCCCTTAACACATTTTCCTTGAAGTTGCACTTTTAAACTGAATTATCAACAATGAGTTACACAGTGAGTGTCTCTATATCATAAAAACAAAAAGAAAAACATATAAAAATCTTACAACTTCAGAAAGCATCAATTTTACTCAAAGACTTAAGCACAAAGGTTAACTACTTTAAAGTACTATTTTGATATTATAATAAAAGCAGACTTACTATGCAAACTTTTAAGAAGTATTTTATGATTGATCATTAGATTTCAGAGATAATCGTGTCGTGAGCTTCTTTAGGCTACACTTTATGATCTTCCATTGGCTTGGGTTCAATCTCACTCCCTTTTAAGATTTTGCTAAGTAAATTGAGAGTTCCAGTCTAAAAATCCAACTCACCCAGTTTTGTTCAACCTATTTTTTATCCACACATTTATAATTTAAAATGTCTTTATAATGCCTTTTCCTTCCACCCAGCTGAATTCAACATTCTCCTGTTATCCCAATTCTGATCATCCCCACTTGAAATCTTTATTACGAGCCGTATTTTATCTTACTTGAAACTTCTTCAGCGTTGATGAATAATATGTATTATCACACATCTGCTCATATGCTTACTAATACGTAAAGTGCTGATAATATATATTCTGTTGAGAGAAAAGGAGACTGCATACATAAGGCATAATTAATCCCCGCCCCCTTCCAAGGAAATTAAAACTATAAGAAGGAGGACTTGAAATGCACAGTAAATGAAAGTACCAGCAATTTATCTGCAAGGTAAGAAAAGAGGCAGTGTTGTCAAAACAATGTTGAGGATTATGGCAGTCCCTGTAATGTCCATGTCCAGACTCCTTCTATCTGGAACACCCACCCCTATCCCTCCCCACACATATAACTCAGGAAACTGTGGGTAATTTGAATGTTGGGAGGGAAGATCAAAGTACCATGAAAACATTTTCTAGGATGTAGTGAGGGTCCTGAACATAAGGATGGCAGCTCAGCTGCCTGTTGCATCAACAATGGAGCGAATAAAGGGGCTATGGCGTGTTTCTCGGCCTCCGAGAGGTTATAGTTCTTTATTGTTTATTGGGCCATATGCAGGGATTTTGTATTTCTAATCATATACAAAAATTTAAATATCCATGGGCAGTATGTAAAGGCACTATTTAAAGGACATGATGAATTTCAAAATATATTCTTGCCTTACTGTAAACCTTACCTTTCTTGAATATAAAATTGTCAAAAAGTATAAATATTGTAGTAAATGTACAACTCACTGTGATAAAAATCTACTCAATTTAACACCTTTAAAGTTATAATAACAATCATCAAAATGTAGCCACCTGGGAATTAGAATGATAGTTGTTCCACTGAAGGAGAATATTCTAAAAGTAAAAACAACAAGAACAATGACAAAAAAACAAACAAACTCAACATAAAATTTGGTTAGAAATGAAAGAGACAAATTTCCAAAAAAAAAAAAAATACAATTCTTGGAGAAAGCAGAAAATTTGTTTACATCTCATCTTCATATTGGAGATATGAAACAGCTGCAGTTGAGCTCACTAGACGGAGGTAACTCTAGGAGTATGGGTATCAGTATGTCAAGTTAAAAATGATACGACACTTTTTTCAGGCACTGTTGATTATTTTTTTATTCGTCATTGAAATTCCTATAAAAAAGTATACATCCTTCCTCATAACCTATAAAAAAGCATTTTCCACATGAATTGCTGGGCTTCTGTCCAGTAGAGGGCAATGCTGCGTATTTATCCAAGCCCCACTTGAATATTAAAACTTGAAAGTAAAAGTTAACAGGACAAATGCTTTGTGAATCATCATAGCCAAGTAAATGGAGTCATAGAATAAAGAGGAGGGGGGAGGGAAAAGGACATTGAGGATAACAGTTTACTTTCAAATAACAATATTAATACTTTATAATATTAATATTTATAAATATAAAATAGTTAAATAACAATTTTAATATCAATATGAATTACATAAAAATCATTTCGAGCTATTACCTTTTCCCCCAAAATTAGAGAATTAAATCACATTTGACAAGATAAGAAAAAAAACACTTTTAGAGAGAATTTTTTGTTCTAAAATGGCTTGCAGAAATTGGACATTAATTTTGAAACTGAATTGTTTTTAAAATTCAAGTTAAATGTCACTACCTACTGAAAAGCTTTTCTTGACATTTCCACCTCTTATGGGTGATTTAGTTCCCTCCCCCTCTGTGCTGCCACAGGATGCTGGATACATGGCTCTTTTAGTTCCTATGGTTATGTCCATGCTCCAGGGCTCTACCTAACGTTTGCCTTTATGAGCTGAGAGTCCTCCTCTCATTATTCTCCCCATGCTTGGCACAGAGTGTTTGCTCAACAAATATGTACTGAATAAATGGCCAAAAGGCTAACTAATGAAAATGAAAGTCATTTCAAAAGAAGAGAACTTTTTTACCTAGAATTCTAAATTGGCAATAAAAATACAAATTCTATGAAGACATGACTATTGAATTTTTACTAAATTACCCTAATCATAGACAGATATAAATGATTTGCTATTAATATGTATTTTGATATTGTATTTCATTTCTGTTTATGATTTTAAAAGAGCTTTTTCTTTCCCTCCTTGTTTTTTCAAAAATTGGGAATGCTAAAGAAGAAAATAATTGAGAAGTAATCAAAGACATCCTTCCAGTGAAAACTTCATTTAAAATAGATAATGCTTAGCATTATTAATTTTCATAATGCAAAGCAACAATTCAAGATTCTACTTGTATACTACACACACAATAACGTGATACATACATGTATATAGATATAGATCTACATATTTAGCTCTATCATCTATCTATCTATCTATCTATCTATCTATCTATCTATCTATCTATCTATCTGTCTATCATCTAATACTTCTGCATATGTCCAAAGGAAACTACTTTTAAAATCTGAGTGCATAAAATATAATAATTTATAAAATAATTCTTAAAGTTATTTTTTAAATAATTGTTTGCATGTTTCTTTCTCTAATATGATTTATCTATGTTAGATAAAAAAAAAGCAACTTTAGAGTTGCTTTTTGTTTGATAAAAGCCTTTGGGTAGATGAAACATTAATCACTATATACTTTTATGTTCCTTTAGCTAGATTAGATATTACTTTCATTTCCAAAATGCCATGAAGAGTCATTCTGAATATTCTGATGAACAAATATTTAATCAACTCAACCAGTTATTCCTAGGAAACCTGCATTTCAGAGGTTTCATATAATATCATTCTGTATGGTTTTCCATTGTTAAAGAACAATAAACAAATCCTAAATGAAAATGGCCATTAAAAAACAAGACGTTTTACTTCCTAATGTGATTGGAAATGAGAGACTATGCTAGCAGAAAATACAAAAAAATGTTATCACTCAAGTACAAGTCTTTTTAGAGCCAAACATCATGCCAGTGGTACAATAAAAGCACTCAGTGTCGTCACAATAACAAGCAGTTTGGATTGACTTAGCTACAGAGCATCTGCAGAGATTTAAGGGATTGGCCTCAATTCCCTT
This sequence comes from Rhinolophus ferrumequinum, assembly GCF_004115265.2. Classification (NCBI taxonomy): domain Eukaryota; kingdom Metazoa; phylum Chordata; class Mammalia; order Chiroptera; family Rhinolophidae; genus Rhinolophus; species Rhinolophus ferrumequinum. Next base: position 69,858,614 of record NC_046294.1, on the reverse strand, counting down.
CTAAAGCTCTGCCAAAGCATGGCCAGTTTATTTCAGGTCTTAGACATGCTCCACACTAAAGTGATACTTTCAAGTGATTGTGAAATACAAGGTCTGACAACTAAGTTCACAAAGTCATCCTAGAAAAAGTGCTATGTACCTCATTGCTCAATATCACTATGGTCACCTTCAAAGTGCTCCCCTTGGGAAGCTATGCACTGATGCTAGAATCTAGTCCACCCTTCAAAGCAATTTTGGAACTCTTTCTGGAATGGCCATCAGAGCTGTCATATTTGGCTTGGTGTCCTGAATGTCATCAAAATGTCTTCCTTTCAATATTTCCTTTATCTTCAGGTAAAGTAAGAAGTCACTGGGGGCCAGATCAGATGAGTAGGGAGTGATTTCCAATACAGTGATTTGTTTACTGGCTAAAAACTCCCTAACAGACAGTGCTGTGTGAGTTGGGGCATTGTCGTGATGCAAGAGCCATGAATTGTTGGTGAAAAGTTCCGGTCATTTATGTCTAACTTTTTCATGCAGACTTTTCAGCACATCCAAATCGTAAACTTGGTTAACTGTATGTCCAGTTGGTACAAATTCATAATGAATAATCCCTCTGATATCAACAAAGGTTAGCAACAGTGTTGCTAAGTTCGTGAACTTAATTGTCATACATCGGATATCCCCAAAGAAAAAATATTTTAAAATATTTTAAAAATATTCACCAAGAAATTGATGCTTGGGTTGTTTTTTTTTTTTTTTTTTAAGAGTTTATTTTGTTTGTCTTATATTTGATAAAAATAGCTTTAATATAGTAGAAAAGCCTGTATCTGGAAAGCAGATTATGGGTGGCCAGAACAGATTCACATTCCCAATGGAACTGAAATCCTGCTCATTTATAGAGAGGAATGTCATGACAAAATATTTAAAATTTTAGGAAAGAGTGAAGCAGAGAAGTAAATGCAGGGAACAAGAGGGCTAGAATGACAATCACCAAGGACTACCTATCCTAAGCCCCTTTGCGGATAGTTAGGGAGATGATTAGCTTTCACAACCCTCATGGAGGAATTAAAGGTGCTCTGTTTTTTAACAAGTTTCTATAACATAGAAGAAATTTATTTACTTCTCTTATGAATTTGCCCAAAATTTTGACCTGAATCACTAAGATTTTTTTTTTTTAGCTTTAAGATTTCATGAAACATGGCAACCTTCAGAAAAGAAAGGGGAGAAATCAGATAAATTATATTTGGGGAGCAATCCAAATTTAGTTTTAGCATCAGAACACAGCCTGAAGTTCTTCAAAATTAATCATTTAAACATCACTAAGGTAGTCCCTGTTTATCTGTGGTTTTGCTTTTTGAAATTTCAGTTACCTGCAGTCAACTGTGGTCCAAAAATATTAAGTGGAAAATTCCAGAAATTAACAATTCATAAATCTTAAGTTGATGCCTTTCTCAGTAGTATGATGAAATCACATGCCGTCCTGCTCTGTCCCACCTCGGATGTGAATCATCCCTTGGTTCAATGTATCCATGCTCTATATGCTACTCCCAGGTATCACTTGGTAGCCATTTTGGTTATCAGATTGACTGTTGGGGTACTAGTGGTACTAGTGTTCAAGTAACCCTTACGAACATATTTTACTTAATAATGTCACATTCACATAACTTTTATTAAAAATGTTGCTATAACTGTTATATTTTATTATTAATTATTGTTGTTAATCTTTCACTGTGCCTAATTTATGAATTAAACTTAATCACAGGTATGTATGTATAGGACAAAAAAACATGGTATATATAAGGTTAGTATTATCTGTGGTTTCAGGAATCCACCGGGAGTCTTAGGATACATTCCTTGCAGATAAGGCAGAGACTACTATACATTCATATGCATGTGTATAATCAGATAGATAGAAAGGTAGATAGATAGAAAGATAATAGAGAGACAGAGGTAGAGATAGAGGTATACTTTGTCACCTAGTACAGACAAAATCTTTGTTAAAAAAAAAATCCCACATTTGACTGAACAGTGGGAGAAAGTGTGAAATATTCAGAGAATGGCAAGCCACTGAAATGTTCTAGGGTCACCAGAGGACAATAAATGATAAGCAAGAATCTTAAGAATAAGAAGATGCCCAAAAGGCAATTTTTCTATTAAAACAGAAAAATTGGCTGGGAATTGAAATAGATCTGAAGCGCTCATAGTGTTTTTTTGTTTTGTTTTGTTTTGGTTTGTTTTCCAGGAAATTGAAATGTTCTTGTATCCACTGGAGTTATCATTTATACAGAAATAATTAATCAATGCAGGTTTTAAAAACACCTCAGTCAGGAATAATTTGGACATGTTGCAAAACATGTTAAACACACCTGAACAGATAAATCTGACAGTAGAAAGAAGGTAGATAACAATGATGGAGACATAAACAAAAGAGAAGGCAATACAGAGGAACGTTTGGCAGGTAGTGTGGTCTCAGTCTCTTGAAGTAAGTAACTCAGACTGCATCCTTTTTGTCAAAGGGTAGCCTTTTAAAACTGTATATTGTTTTTCAATATAAAATATTTATTGCAGGAAAGTGGAAACAATAGAGTTATCTACAATCCTTCCAGATCCATGGCACTATTGTTATCATCTAATACACTCATCCCTGAATTTATATTACTTAGGAAATTATACAACGCATAAAATTTTGTACCTTTTTGTTCTTTTTTTGGAGGGGGGATGACATTGTAAGCATTTTATTCTAAATACCTACTAATGGGAATGGAATTATTTATTAATTTAAAATATGTATAATTTTAAGATCTTCTCTGTGCTGGGAACATTGGAGGCCTCTTACATTCTGGAGAAAAATATGTTTTCATTCTGGTGAAGCAAGTTTCCTAAAATATCATGTGGTACTGCCTCTAGTTTTAATATCACAATTTATCATTTATCATTGACATAAGCTGTAAAGTTATAAATTTCTACTAATATATTTACTTACAGGTAAATCATAATAGAATAATATGTTGTCAGTGGAAAGTAGTATATTATTTGCAATAGCATTTGATTACCAGGGGGGATATTCATGTTCTTCAATCACAGATAATATTCAAGATGCTAGTAAAATTATTCAGAGTAATAAAAACCTAAGTGCCTCAAGGCTGTTTTTGACAGATATAAATGTACTTTCACTATTTTATCTTAATATTATGTGGTATCAAGCTCTGGGATACTCTCTTTATTGTAACCAGAAAGAACACAATCCATGTCATTGACATCTGATTATCTAAAGATAAATAGAGATAGGTCATTTTTGAAATCTCATTCCATATCCTTCTTGAGGCTTCTCTATGAATCATATGTCAAAAAAAAAAAAAGCTTAGTCTTTGCTATGGACATCACTGACAATAAAATTTTCAGAATTCCTTAACTCCTCTCTTTGTCACAATATCACAGATAATCAGAGAGGGTTAAAAGTTAAATAAGCCATATCAATAAAATATGATAAATTACTAACATAAATGTAGAAAAGATAACAGAACTAAATAGTATTTGGGTTTTTAAATTCTCTATATAAAATCAAAATTGAGTACTTAACTTATAGATTAACCCAAATAAATTATAAAATATAGTTTTCTTCTACGGGCCCTACTAAAGAACTAAAGAACTGGTGAAGTTCCCAAGGATTAAATCTCAGTGTGTGACACATGACACTGAGGCCATCAAGATGATTTCAGGTGGTACAGAGACTTTGGAGTAAATACTGTAGTGAGAAGTTTGTTCTTTCTCTCTTTAATCCTGATTATTTTAAGGAAAAGCTTTTCATGTATTTTATGTTCTTTAAATAATTGTTTTCAGGCTTTCCAACAGAGAACTGGCTTCAGGCTCTGTTTGCAAGGCAAAACTACCTACCTGAAATGTAATAACATTTTAAGTTGTAATCATTTCTATGGTTATCTTCTACATGTGACAATGAAAATAATGACACACCTTTTAAAATATGGTAAATAAATTTATGTTAAACTGATAAATCAATTCAGAAAAAATATTAAGTCAATATGGTAAATGTAAATTGTGAAAAGTGACAAATATCAGAAAATGTGGTATATTATGGTACAGAAAAATAGAAAATTACAGCAGTGGTACATGTATGAGTAAAATTCAGGAAATACTGATCTAGACACTGAGCTGTCCAGTGTGTTAGTTCACTAGCCACATATGCCTGTGGGGCAACTTGAATTATGGCTGGCCAAATTGAGTTGGTCTATACATGTAAAATACACACCAGTTTTCAAAGATGTATCTTTGTATTAATCACTCTCATAAAAAAATATACGTCGAATATATTACAATAAAATTGATGTTTTGTCTGTTTCTTCTTTAGTTTCTTACACAATGTACAACTACACAAGTGACTCATATTGTACTTCTATCCATTAGCAGTAGTCACAATGACTCCTTAGTTATAACTCTAATATAATTCTAGTTATATTAGAAAATCACAATTATAAATATTTTTAATGATTTATCAGCAAATGACTCAATTTGGTCCTCCTTTAATTTTATTAAAAAAGAAGGATTGAAAGTTAGTTACAAATGTGGACGCATTAGAGTCTTGTCCTTTTGTCTGATGTTTTCGATGTTTTTTCACCCTTGACTTTGTACCTTTGCAAGGTTAAGTATGGCCTAAGGATGGTCGTTATCTTTCAGGAAGAGCAGTGTAGGAGATTGTGACAGGGAGCCCATTCACAAAGCTTCCACATCAAAAGTGATCCCAAGAAATCAAGTTCAGGAAAAATTTCAGAAAAGGATCTGAAAAATTATTGCCTTTAAAACTATCTCTGTTTTCCTGCCAGTTGGAAAGCATTTGTGTACAGACATTAGTTTGAAGGCTCATTTTTAGAATGATTTCCTTCCCACATCATTGACTAAATAAATGAATGAGAAAACGAGGGTAGAAATTTCACTGTCGTCTTCATCCTATAATTTATATGAAATTTTACCATAAACTTTAATCCATACTTCTAAAATTACATTCATCTCTGAACACCCTTAATCCATTACCTATAAATTCTTATTGTATTTCTCACTTTTTACCCTGATTATAATTATTGTCACACTTATATTATTCCTATACTACAAGAAAGTTCACTGAGGGTACAATCACTTGTAATTCATTTGTCTTTCATCAGAACCAAGTACAACAGGTAAACATTTTATAATAAAACAAAAAAGAAAAATGGATAACTTAGAAATACTTAATTGCTTTCTCTTTTGAAGCTTATTCAAAATAGAGGAAGAATTATATGCAGTGATATTCGCTAGACGCCTGTGTCAAATGTGGTTGACATGATATGATAAAAATGACATTATTACTTACCCTTAACATCCTATGCTAGAGTGGTTATATTTGTTCTAATCAAGGAACCTACACTACCACATCAGTTTCCCAAAGTTTACAGTTTACATTAAGATTCACACTTGGTGTATATTCTATAGGTTTTGACACATGTATAATGAATGACACATATCCACTATTATACTGCCATACAGAATAGTTTCCTTGCCCTAAAATCCTCTGTCCTCTGCCTCTTCATCCCTCCCTCCTCCTCAACTGCTGGCAACCACTGTTCCTTTTACTGTCTCTATAGTTTTGCCTTTTCCAGAATGTCAAATAGTTGAAATCACATAGTATTTAGCTTATAAGATTCACTTCCTTGGTAATATGCAATATGTATCCTCCATGTCTTTCAATGGCTTGCTAGCTCACTTCTTTTTATTGTTGAATAACATTCCATTGTCTGGATATACCACCATTTATTTATCCATTCATCTACAGAAGGACATCTTTGCTGCTTCCAAGTTGTGGCAATTATAGTTGCTATAAACATCTGTATACAGGTTTGGAGTGGACATAAGTTTTCAATTCTTTTGGGTAAATACCAAGGGTTGCAATTGCTGGATCATATAGTGGGAGTACATTGTTTTGTAAGAACAGCAAAACTGTCTTCCAAAGCGACTCTACAATTTTGCATTTCCACCAGCAATTAATGAGAATTCCTGTTGCTCTACATCCTAGCTAGTATTTGGATTTTTAACATTCTAATAGGTGTATAATTTAGCTTGCTATTTAATTTGCAATTCACTAATAACATATGATGTAAGGATGTTTGCATATGCTTATTTGCCATTTTTTATTTTCTTTGGTGAGGTATCTGTTCAGGTCTTTTGACCTTTTTAATTGGGCTATTTGTTTTCTTGTTATTGAGTTGTGTGTGAGAGAGAGAGAGAGAGAGATGAGAGAGAGAGAGAGAGAGAGAGAGAGAGAGAGAGAGAGAGAGAGAGAGAGAGAGGAGAGGAGAGAGAGAGAGAGAGAGAGGAGACTGTGTGTTTTGGATAGCAACCTTTTAGCAGATATATTCTTGTATATATTTTCTCCCCGTCTGTGGCTTGTTTTCTCATTCTATTGCCAGTTTCTTTCATATTTTTTCCGCACATTTATAGTTATATTTTAATATCCAGTATGGGAATTAGAGACTCTGAGAGAATTTTGAGGACTTTACTAGATTATTTTTCTAAACTGTCTTCCAACTCTAAACACCTTAAGAAATATATTTTTCAAAAGGCATTTTGACATCACGACTTATCACAACTTATCAAGGTATGATAACATGGATAAAAGCTAGCAACTCATGGATATATAAAAGCATTCAATATAAAGTTTGTCAAAATTCTGTTTTATGTAGGGAAAACAAACATCCCTCCCCCATGATTAATACATTACTAGATCCTAGCATGCAATTAACTATAAGGTACAAAAGTTGATGAACAGGAACAATCTGGGCTAAAGAAAGTCTGTGATTTGACAGCTTTTTAATTTTTCAGGTTGTCACTATTGAATTCTGACAGACAAGAATACTACGAATAAAGTCAGGCTATCCTATTTACTTTCTTGAATGTTTTTATCAGTGAGGAAGTATTGGATTTAGTTAAGAACCACAGAATGGGACTTATAAAGGTAACTTGTGAAATAGAGGTTAGTAGGATGATTATGTTCAATTAATGTTTTTTCCTAAGTAAGAGCTCTACCTACACTTTTTTATATTCCCTTCTAAGCATACGATTGAGGGCAATACTTATAAACACATCAATTTTGTGTTATTTGCATTGATTACCATAGCTTTTCACAGGCAATTTTCTATTATTTTCTTGCCAATATAAATACCAAAAACTATTAAAGTAAGGAGAAACTTAAGGAAAGGTAGATAGCATCTTGTCACAAATCGAAGCACAGTGAGTGAGCTGAAGATATATCTCTTTGCTAAGATCACAGTTGTCCCATTAAATAAACACACAAAGAATGGTCTGTTCACAAGACTTGCTACGGCTAAGACTTTTGAACATTTACACAGCAGCTAAGGTAAATTTCAGCCTTTCCACCCATTCTCAAGGTATTTAAACTCTATAGTTTTGCAGATCTTATAGAAGTACTTTCATTAACTCCTTCAATCATATTCTTTTTATATGAGAAATAAATGATGCTCAAATTACCAATTATAAAAGTAGGATATTTTTTCTGATGAGAGAGATGTTTAGAATTATTTAAGCTATATATTATAGGAAAAGAAGAAATGATAACTCTAGTAATTTTGAAATGTAAGGTAGCCAAAAGTAAAATCAAAAGCAATAGAGTTTTTTTTCTGAGATATATATGACTGAAATAATGTCTGCTAATACCAAACCTTCTGGCAATAACATGTTTGTATTACTTAGCACAATGTGTATCAGTTTCTTTGGGCTGTGGTAACAAATTTCCACAAACTAGATGTCTTAAAAAGTCCCAAATCAAGGTATCGGCAGGGCCATGTTCTCTCTGAAGTTCCTAGGGAAGAATTGGTTCCCTGCCTTTCTCTTAGCTTCTGATATTGTTCACAATCTTTGATGTTCCTTGGTTTCTAGATGCATCACTCAAATCTTTTCCTTTGTCTTTACATTTAGTTCTTCCTGTATTTCAGTGTCTCTGTCTCTGTTTGTTTTTATAAGGACACTAGTCATATTGGATTAGGAATACGAGATATGAGATCTATGAATATGATCTCATCTTCAAATGATAACATCTACAAAGATCCTATTTCCAAATAAGGTCACATTTGAGATGCCAAAAAGGACATGAATTTTGGAGAGGTATTATCTAATCCAGTACAAAACTTAATACATGACTCTGGATACAGATCAATCTGAATCTGAGCTCTGACTCTACTTAGTAGCCCTATAATTGAAGATGAGTTATTTAATCTTTCTGATTATATATCATTCTCTTTATATATAAAAAGATGATAATACCTACTTTACCAGGTTATTGTAAAGTTTAGAAATAATATTGGTAAATTGTCAAATAGGTATCCTTCACATAGAAGGCTCTAAAAATATCAGCGGTTATTATTTTTATAATTGTTAGTTAGAATCACAGCATCTGCCTGCATTACAATTTTTTGAGTAGAATTCTAGAAAAAAATACAAAACTTTACCAAAACATATAGAGAATTTTGTAAAAGAGTCACAGTATTGCTTTGATGTTAAAATAGAATCATTTTTCCTTCAGCCTTGCTGGTAGCATGCTTTTGAGAGCTCAGCCACCTGTGGGGGTTGGGGTGGGAACACAGTTTCCTCAGGATTGATCTGAGTGAACTTTACTATATCATGCTTTACATCACTTTAAAAGAACTATTCTATCCTCCCCTTTATTATCTTTATGAACATCATTATTTATTTCTGTAATCAACCAAATTACTTATTTATCATCTACTATATGTAAAATATTATGCTAGGTGATATGAATAACAGAAATATTGTATGATCATACAAACGAGAGCTTAGAGTTTATTTAAGAGAGACACTGACATATAAAATAACATGCATGCTTAGGCAAATTGATTGTAATTTAAATAACAAATCTACTTTTTAACAATTATTTTTTTCAAATCCTTATATTGGGTCAGGCAGTCTATTGGACACTGGGTACACAAAGATGACTGAAATGGCTCCTTCTTCAGGATTCTCTCAGACAGGTGAGAGACACAAATAAATGAGTAGATTGTTTCTATAGAATGTTTTTAGTTTAATGATAAACAGATGGAGAATGCTATATAACAGATGAACAGATGCATACTTAGATCAAAACAGGAGCATGTCAAGGCTTCTGGGAGAAGGTGACATTGAGTTGATTATTGAATGACTAGCAATAGATACTCCATTAGAGAAAAAAACAAAATAGAGAATAAAAAAATTAAGGAAGAAAAAAATAGTATTTGTGAGAAATGCACAGGGGGCAAACAAAATCGGTGAGCATTTTGAAGTTATTCATAGTTCAGGTTGGTAGGATTTAAAGGTACTGTTGAGAAAGCAAAACCTAGTTGATGTGTTTTCATTGTATTAGGATTTGATTCCCTATTATTTTTGCAGACAAACAATTGCAATAGAGTTCCAAGAGAATTTCTTGAGAGTTGGGGAACCGAAGAAATTAACATTTGTTGTAGACACATGGTGCTTTTATATCTATCATCTATGCGATCCACATAGCAAATCTGCAAGGTGAATATTAACTACATCCTGCAGAGAAGAAAACTAGATAAAAAATATTAAGACATTTAACCAAGGTCACAGCCCAGGTAAATGACAATGTTTAATTTGTTCAAATAAAGACATCATGAGGGGTGGGTGTTTGTCATGGTTGAACATAGGTACTATGATAAAAGGCTTAGAAGACATTCTTAGAATAAAATTGATATATTTGTAGGATAAGTGAAATAGCTGACCAAACTGCTACAATACATCTGGATATATAGAGTATAGTCAGATTATGAAGGTATATAAGCATAAACCCAAGCACAGATTTGAAGAAGGTGAAACTGAGAATGAGTGAGATTTCCTAGGAAAGTAGTAAAACTGTTAAAGTAGATTTTAGATCAGTTCTATTTTACTGAGATCAATGAACATGGGAATTTAGCAAGGGAGCCATGACAGTACCAATTCAGGTTCAATGTGATGAGCCAGATCTGGTCAAATTAGGGGTGGTATAGGTAGGAAATTTGTTGGCAATGGGACTAAAACAGATAGGGAATTTTGTTTGTTTGTTTGTTTTAAAGAAAGAAATCTTTAAGGTAAAAAATTATCTAGTTTTAAAATTGGTTGACTATTGGAACATGAAGAAACCCTAAAATATTTCAAGTCATGTAGGATTAAGAATAGGGATTTAAGTGACAGAAATAGAAAGTTTGCTAAAGGAATTTAAGTTTGTGAGGCTTACAGAGAGTGCAGTGAGATGTTACATTTAGTTTTATATACACTGTGTTTGAGATGACATTGAAATATCCAAACAGCATATCCAGTAGTCTCTAGATATTGCATGTCAGTCAGAATACATTATTAATGTGAATGTGCGATAGTGAGAGAAAAAATGAACTCGTGACTGTGGCTCCTGTTTTTTCTCAGATCATTTTCCAAGGTTGGAAATGCTAACATACAGGATCAGTTCTAAATAAATGGGTTGTTTGAACTGTCAGAGGAGTCTGTTGTATTTCTTCTTAGGAATTGCTTAAAAGAAAAACAAATATTTGAAATAAACAAAAATTTCTTCCTGGGTTGCAGAAATGTCACAGTTATGCTAATTCTACAGTCCTTTTTTTGGAGGTGCATATGAGAGTAGTTGGGGGTACGGGCTATAAGCATATTACCTATTTAGTAACTTCAGAGAATGATTTCAAAATAACACTAATATACATATGAACACAGACTCTTTCAAAATAACATAATAACAGCCATGGTTACTTTATATTATACTGTTTCTGTTGGTGCCATATCCTTAATTAAGAGTTATTTGTATCAAAATCCAGATTATATGTTGACAGAGGAGGAGGCTCTGTGTGAGGAGTAGGAGATGCAGAGAAAAGATGGAAACTCTGTATTTTTAGGTCAATTTTACTGTGATCATAAAACTTCTCAAAAAATAAAGTTTCTATAAACAAAGTGTGATCCTTATAACTGAGACCACAATTACTCTTAAGGAGGCAATTGCGTGTCCAGAAAAACAATTCATAAACTAATTGGTAGTAGGATTTCTGATCATGAGTTAAAGAAAATCAGTAAATGAAAGAGAAAGCTAAGCTGGTCAACATTATAAATAATCAGAATTTAAGGGTGAGGGAGAGGATAAAAAACGTGAGAAAGAAGGAATTGGGTGGGTGAGCTAAATGGTGGAGTGGCTAAAGAGCTTTTAAGACTAGATGGACATATTCTTTGTTCAAATTGTTTGTATTTCTGAAGATTTCCATCTTTCCTCCCACGGTACTATATCTAAGGATGATATTTAAAATCTTTAACAACTTGCATGAAATGGGCAACCACAAGTGAAGATGGACTCACTGATCAATCAGAATGGCAACAGCTGTAAAACCAGGTTGACCTTACCAATGCATATCACCTGAATAATAGTCCTGAACTTACCCCTGCAAATGGCTGTATCAGGAGGGTTATTATTATTATTATTTGTATGTTTGCTTTTTAAGTGAGAAATTAGGCTGAGATTCTTATCTGATTGAGACAGGGTGCTGCTGAGGTGGCCTATGCGGAACCACAAAGTGATAAACAAAATAGGACAAGCGGAAGCCCACGGAGATCCTGAGAATGGGAGTTTTCATTAATCTGCTGAATCCCAGAAAGGGCACAGGATTCTACAGGTCATGGAAACTGGAGGTTCAAGTCTATGTTTTTGAGATCTTAAGAGACAAGGAGAGAGGTAGCTGATACATGGATCATAATCTATGCCCATATGCAGGATACTTCAACACTTTCTCAATTTTTGCAAAAATAAAAAAATAAATAATAAAATAAAATGTATTACACCAAAAGAAAACACTAAGAAAAACACTGCCTAATATGCTATGAGTCTATCAGAGAATCTCAGAATCGGCATACCCTTTTGGTTGTTACCTTTTGTTAAGTGTTTATAATAGATAAGACAATATATAGAATATTTTGCATAGTTCTTGGTTTCCTCCCAATTGTAGTCAAAATAAGCCAATTTAAAGATTACTTTCTGTAGGCCAGACAACTACACACCCTCTTCCTTCATTTCCTGGATGATCATCTGTCATGCAGGGTGGCATGCGGGGTCTCAGCTCCCGCTCCCCACACAAGAATGCAAGACATGGTGAGGCCAAAAAGGAACACTCACGGAGCCACAGGTAGGAGAGTCACACCACCATATTCTCGCTGGCTGCTGGGTTGGAGACACAGGAAGCAGGAGCCACACTGTCCGCAACCCGCCGTCCTAACTGCAATCCGTGCTTGCCAGCCACCATCTTCTTGCTAGCCCCCATGTTCTGCTAGCATAGCCACAGCAGTTAGTGGCCAATGGCTCACTGGTTACAGCTGACGGCCAACTAGCCACAGCTGATGGCCATCCAATCACAGTTGATGGCCATTCACCACCCGAGCCAGCACCCCTCCAGGTGAGGCGGAGAGCCTGGAAACTGCTGTCTGGGGCTCTGTCCGCACATCATCTATATATTTTTTTCTGTATTTCATGTTGCCCCATACTTCACTCTTTAAATTTTCCTGTCTTGAAGGCTGAAACTGTGTGGCTATTACATGGCTAAGATTTGATTCCAATATTTTTAATTTAGTTCAGATATGGGAAGTACATTTTTTTGCAGGATGATGCTTTTTTTAAAATTCTGAAGTGGCAACTGTTTTATAACACTATGGGACTTGTGTTTGTAGGGATAATTAATTATAAGATCAAAAGTTAAGTGAAGTCCTTTATTCTTTAGGGAAATATAAATAAAACCCCAAAACTTGAATAATCATGGATTTTAAATAGTAGTATTAATAAGAACGTTAAATCTATTTAGTGTGTTGGGTCAGAACAAAAATTTAAAAAATTAAATCGTGTTGTTTAGCTCATTTATAGTTTCTTTGTTACAACACGTTTTAACCTCTACTATTCCCAAAACATTACATTTCAAGAACCCAACATTCCAAGAATATCTGATGTTATGGGTATATTTTAATCTATACTTTGTTATAATTAATCTATTTATAGAGTTGTATGTTAATTTATTTAGTTATTCATCCAGATAGTCAGATTGCCAATGATGTTTAACTTAAAATTTAAATCTCTTTAGAGGATGACAAGAGAAAAGCTCCGTTCAATGGCATCCCAGGTAGGTCTTAAGTAACTGAATAGAGGAATGTGTAATGTATTTCACATGGATCTGCCTTATACAAGGTAGGCAAGAAACTTAAAGCAATTCGCCAATAAAGAGTGCCAGCAGGATCACCTTTAAATATGTGAAACTGGAATTCTTAATTTATTCCTGTGGGGAGTGAGGGGACAATTATATGTATATGGCAACTGCACTTTGCTTATTGGAAAAATTCAAAATATTCATGCCAGTAATTGAAATGCAGCCTCTATTGTTATACAAGGCATAACGTGTTTAGATAGTAACAACTTAATATGCAGCTATGAGGATGTGAGGGTGAAAGGACTTTAAACAATGTTGTACATAAAATGTTTTATTACCCAAGTTACAAAAGGGAGAAATGGGTAGATTCCCCATAGGGTAAAAATAAAAATTTGTGAAAAGTTCAGGAGAAGTTATTATATGAGATACATCTCATATTTCCCATTTGAGTGTACATTTCTGTTTTGGGGAAAGGGCATTAAGTTGATGAGGAAAATTGTCATCTTATTCCCTGTAAACTTCAAGTTATAATTGTGAGACAAACATCTCATTTCTCTAACACTGTAGGATGAAGTTAATAGTTAAGTTGGTTAATTAGTTGACAGGCCAAAGTTAATTTTGTCTAGACCAGCTTTAATGCAAACTTTGGTAAGCCCAAATAGTTCAATTTTGCTTTCGGACCGCGTTTCTAGAAGCAGAAACAGATTCTCCTGGCTAAAGATTGTTCACAAAAGATTCTAATGAGATGACAAAGTATGAATATAAATTGCACCTTATCTCTGATACTTTAAGAGGGAATTTTCTCAGAGATTATGTTTAGAAAGATATTGTTCCTGTGATGAACATAAATGCTCACACTTAATTTCACTTATTACAAGTGATAGTTCTATTTCTTCCGCCCCCTAAGCAATAGCTATATGCTTGTATACTTTGTTAGATTTTGGCAATAAGTAATCTTTTTGGGAAAACATATTTTAATATATTATCTTTTTTTTTTCTTCCTACTGATAGAAGAGGTAAGATTGGCTATCAGCTGCTAGGCAGGATAAAACTCTTTCGAGTCTTTCAAACTTCAGTCTCATGACTCCTGGAGCCCATATAAGATTGTGTGGAGATACGTCAATTGGATAGAGTAATGATATTGCTACAATGGCTGCTTAGAGGTTTGTGCTCTATAATAAATCTAAATAGTAGTTAAGGTAAAAGTAGATAAGATATAAAGACTATAACCGCTGAAATCCTCTACCCCACTTTCAAGTAACTATTTCTTATTTAGAAGTAGGATGGATATTAAATATTGTGTTAAAGGCTTCAAATATTTTGCAGTGAAGAGACTCGGAATATTAATATAGAGAGGAAATATCTCAAATTATATCAATTCAATGTGGATTTACACTTACTAAGGAGATTAAATTACTTGTATGCAAATTTAAACTGATTTGCTTTTCCCTGGGTACAGGCTAACTAACCTACTATAATTAAGATGACAGAATTGAAGTTTTTTGTTTGTTTGTGTTTCTCATGTAGCCATTCAAAGGTAGGCAGGTTTTTTGAGGCTAATTAATGATGGTATCATTGATTTTTGACTTTCACTTGTGCATCCATGGCTCAGTCAGTAGGAAGAAGAAAGGGAACAGGGAAGCCAACATCCTATGGTTTTAAGGTCAAGAGCTATTAGTGACATCCATGTGCCATTGAGCAGAGCATACACTTCGCTGTGAGGGAGACTGGGAGTGTTTGTAGCCTCTAAACTGGCCCTATTGACTCACTCGAAGTCATCATATAATAATCTATAATCTTGTTTAGATGAAAAAATATGCCTGTTAGATAAAAAGACAGTTGGAGTTATGATTTGATTTTCCCTTTTACCCACACTTGGGAAAGTTCAGGTGGATTTAGAAAAGTGGTGTCTGGTATTTATATTCTTTTAAAATATTTATTGAATTTTTAAAGATCTAATTTCAAAATGGAAGTATTCCAGAAGGGGAAAGAAGAAATTTACCTGAAAAGGTAAGATCAGGCACCTGTGTGTGAGCTGCTCTTGAATATTCTAATACCAGCTAATATTTATCGAGTAGCTAAAATGTACTTTGCACTGTTCTAAGCACTTTTCACATAGTAACTGATTTAATCTTCACAAGGACCCTTTGAAGTAGGTACTGTTTTTATCATATTAGGGATGAGGAAATTGAAACTTAGTGGGGTGAAATTGTCTCATATGAAAAACTTAATAAGTTGATGAGGCATATAGGAATAAAATCTGTTAATTCCGAGGTAGCATTAAAGAAAGAAAAAAGGGAGGATGGGGCAAAAGACAAAAGATTCCAGTTTAGTATAAGAGCTATGGCAAAACACAGATTGTAGTACTTGGCAGAGTTAGCTGTCAAGCTGAGCAGAGAACATGTGATTCATAAGGCATAAAAAGAGGTAGCAAGCAAAGAGCAGGACAGAGTAAAGAATTACTCTTCTTTAAGAGGGGTAAATTGCCAATATTAGACTGCAGTTGTTCTTTCAAATTGAAATTTAAATATTTTCAGGAAACCTTGACTATGTAGTTGTTGCTTTTTATCTTAAAAAATGCAAACCTCATAATCTTTCAAAAGTCAGCTTGAGTTGTCTTTCTAAGGATGTTTTCCTGATCATCTTTCTCATTTCCACCAGTGGAAGATTTCACCATTGCTTTTTCTCTCCTACCTCTATAACTGCAGCCTGGTCCGATTTGTTCACTTACCACACTGGATTATATTTGTTTATATGATTGTGTTCCTTAATAGTTTATAAGCTCCTTAAAAGCACTCCTGTCTTTTTAATATGTACTCCCTTTTTAATATGTGCTCAGCCTAACAGAGTACTGAATATTCTGCATAAATGTTTACTGAATTAAATGTCTTTATGGCATATACGAGATCTGACAATTAAGTTCGCTAACTCATCCTAGAAAAAGTGCTACTTACCTCATCGCTGAATATCACTATGGTCACCTTTGAAGTACTCCCCTTGGGAAGCTATGCACCGACACCAGCGCCTAGTCCACCCTTCAAAGCAATTTTGGAACTCTTTCTGGAATGGCCATCAGAGCTGTCATTGTATTACCCTGGATGTCCTGAATGTCATCAAAATGTCTTTCTTTCAATATTTCCTTTATCTTCGGATAAAGAAAGAAGTCATTGGGGGCCAGATCAGGTGAGTAGGGAGGGTGTTCCAATACAGTGATTTGTTTACTGGCTATAAACTCCCTCACAGACAGTGCTGTGTGAGCTGGTGCATTGTCATGATGCAAGAGCCATGAATTGTTGGCGAAAAGTTCCAGTCGTCTAACTTTTTCATGCAATCTTTTCAGCATTTCCAAATAGTAAACTTGGCAAACTGTTTGACCAGTTGGTACTAATTCATAATGAATAATCCCACAGATATCAAAAAAGATTAGCAACGTCGTTGCAACAAGTTCGGGAACTTGTCAGACCTTCGTACAAAGGAAGCTTGAATGATGTTGGCATAAAGAAGAATAGCAAGTATTTGAAGTGTGTCGTGAGGCTCCCTTTTGGTACCAACAGCAGTAGACATAAAACCGCATTGAATGTGTATTTTTTGAGCTAAGCCTAGAGAATCCTTTATAACACAGATAGGTGCTGTCTAGCAATAGAAGCTGACATAAGATGAAAACTGTTTCACAGGGCAGTCACATAGGTTAGCCCGGCAAAAACTGCTTAGCTGAGCACCACAGTACTATTTTCCATTCTTAGACAAAGTGTCTCAATTCAAGCTCAAAAGACCAAAATACCCTTGTAAGAAGATTAGTAGAAACAGAACAGTAAGGCTTTAGAAAAGAAAAGAAAATAGCGATAAAAATATCTGCTGATATTTCTGGAAGGTTATAAAAGTTTAGAGTCCGTATACATTGACCCTAGTGAAATTTTATGTCTGTTTCTTCCTTTAGCATTTAGAAAGTTGCACCTTCTTTCCTTTAATTCTGTTTCACCCCTGCCCTAATTAAAAAATTTATAAGGGTGAGCTGGGGGATGACCAGCAATCTATGCCCATCAGGGAACCGTTTCCAAGCCGTGAACATTCGTTTCAGGTTTGCCAATACGAACACTTAATGAAGGAAATTTGCTGAAATGCCAAGCAAGACTTATGTGTGTTTTTTTCCCACCTTCAGTGTACGAGATCAATGATGGCAATCAATCAACTACTTGGGAGGATTGATCCTTGTAATTGTGAAATTGAATAGTAAGGGAAATAAAGTTATAGAAGGTAAAAATAAGGCCTCTCTTAAAGTTTTGGAATTTAGGTCTTAAAACATAGCTTTTGCATTGGCAGATAAGTCAACTCTTTTTCACTTTTCCCACATTGACAGATAGAATTTCCTTATTTTGTGCTTAAAGAGTCTCAGCCTTTTTTAGTGCAGTGCTAGCAGCTCCATATCACAATTATGGCTGTTTTGAGAGTCTCCAATGTAGTTTAAAAGGAACACTATCCACTGTGCATCCTGCCTCCATAGGGAATTTGTTACCTCTTAATTTGTTGGTTTCATTTGTCACAGGTCTATAATCTTTCTAAATCAGAGCAACTCTCTTTTGAAGAGTGGTTAATGTTTGTCTCTCCTCTGTGACAAGGAGGTCAGTTGGATATAAGCAGCAGAACTGACTGTTGGTCACTTTGGTCCCAAATGGCAGTAATTAAATGAGTCTGAAAGCTCTGGTCTGTAAGCACTATCCTGGTGATCAGATATTGTTTTTATCAACTCAGAAGTGTTTGTAAGTATTGTGCTTTTCTCCGCCAAATTGCAACATATGGATTTTTCTTTTTCAGACATGAAACCTTTCATATTATGTGCTAGGTTTGACCAAGGTATGAAAATTAGGATAAATGAAGGTTCTCATTTGTGTGTTTCAGTTTAAGTTCTATTCAACATTCACCGTTTGTATATCATTATGCTGTATGTGTTTGAGTAATAGAAAAAGAAAAATTATAGTATAAGGAAATATCTGTTGAAGTGAAAGGCTTTAATACTTACCTGGATTAGGCAAGAATCTCTTAAGCTTTAAACGAGTTATTAAAATGGCATGCCCCTATCATTTGCAAGAAATTTATACCTTAATTTATGATATTAAAAACAATTAATAAATATGTTTGAGTTTTTTAGAGCTACTAAGCAGTCAGTTGTATTAGAAGCGCCAATGCAGACAGAATATTATTGTATGACATCCTTCCCACGCAATTACTGAGAGCTGTTCATGGGCTCTCTGCTGTATAGAACGGTGTCCTACATGTAGGAAGCATGCATTGCATAACGAACATGTGCCAGGCCCTACCAAGACTTTATATTATTTTCCCATAATTCTAATTTATAGGCAAGGAAACCAATATTTAGAGAGGTTAAGTAACTTGCTCAGGTGCACACAGCTTTCATGGGGCAGATAACTCAGGAGAAGCAAGTTGTTTCCACTATTATATGCTCTCTCCCAAGAACTTACAATTTAATAAAGAAGACAAATAGCAAAATTGTACATCTCAATATCTGAACATTCATCATTTGTAATACTAGGATAAATCTATCCCACAGGTTTGTCATGAAGATTAAATAAATTTTAATCTTCAGGTTTGTATGAAGAACATGATTTATATTTATTATATATGCACACATTAATAAAGCACAGGATTTTAAAATGCCTTATCTAATGTACACATTCCTGATATAACTAGAATTCTTCATTATTCTTTCAAACTGATGTATCTTTTTGTTCACCATATCGTTAATGAGCAAAACAATGATTTTTTTCGTATCCTTCTTTTTGAGATACTTCACAGCAAATGTTAAAGGTAGCTGTCTAATCTAAGTACCCACAGCACATTGTACATTTCTGTGTTTAGCCATTCAACCTGATATAAAAATGGCAGTATGTAAGACCCTCTGTGAGACTGAGTTTCCTGAAGGCAGAAACTATCCCTTATGCTTCTGGTTGTTCCAATCCATTAGCACGGGGTCTGGAAAATTGAAAGGAAGCATATCTAATATATCAATATTTCCCATAATGATTTACAAGAACAGAATATATTAGTAACTAGAAGTATTATCAAGGCAGAGAATTTCAGTAGAAGGAAAACTAGCCAGTAGTGACATTCTGGGTTCTAGTTTAAACTTATCTCAACACAGCTGCTGACATGCTATGGGACTTTTCACAAGTCCCTAATACTTTCTTGCAATTATATTTTATTGATCTAATTGAAAAAGAAAAATATCTACCTAGCTATTTAAAATAAAGCTATAAATAATAGTATCAATGTTTTAGAGCTATGAAAGACCCAGAAGCCCAGGAGACTTCTTCCTTTTCTTGTTTAAAATTAGTTTCAGATGTACAAAACACTGTACTAGATATTTACACCCCTGACAAAGTGATAAGCCCCCTCCACCAATCTACTACCCCTCTGACATCATATATAGCTGTTACAATTCCACTGACTCTTTCCCTACGCTGTACTCCACATCCTGTGACTATATATATACAATAGACTCAGTGCATGGAGAATGACGTAGCCAAAGTCACAGAGCTCACAAGAGGCCGCATGTAGAATGACGTAGCCAAAGTCACAGAGCTCACAAGAGGCCGACTAGCACTTAGGCTCACCATCCTGTCTTTTACACTTTGTTCTACTTGGCACAGCTATTAAAGTGAATATCATGGTTGTGTTATGTTCAGTTAAATGAACTAATCTCTATATTGTTTCCATAATATGTAGTAGTTACGTTTCCTTTTTTTTTTCTTTTATTGGTCCTAATTTTTGTTATTGAAAGTATTATTTTCATTATTTGTAAACCATGAAATTAAGCAATTTTTCTCCTGGTTAATAAAATGCTGCACCCTTAGTGGAAGAGACTGTGGGGATTCATAAACAATGAAACGGCTCAGCCTTACCAGGCATATTTGCAAAACTCATTCAATGGAATATATACCCGTTTCTAATACCAGACAGTCACATAGCAGCAGGAAACAATATGTAATGTAATAGAGAGAAAATACTGATCCTGCCTTAAGGTAGATAAAATCTGTGAAATTTTCATTTAATGAAACTTTGTAAATCGAATAGGACAAGAAGTAAAAAGCTTTCAGAGGGCTTATTTTTAAACTATACATTTAGCCTAAGAGGTGAAATCTCCTGGTACGTTAGGTTTAGGACAGATTTGTCTCCCAATGGCCAAGTTCATTGAACAAGGTAAGTGGCTGTTCAGATACTTGGTAAAAATGTAAGAATATCTGATGACACATGTCAGTAAGGTGACAGCCTCAACAGCTGGGAAACTTCATGAAGACTTGGTTTTTCTAAAATGAACTCTGGTAAAGCACATTATCCCCTGTAAGTTTCTGCATGCTTCTGCAACCTGTACTACACTAAGACACTAAAAGGCAAGGAAATAGAGGAGGTTTTTAATAATATACAGAATCCCAGTATTTAGTAACATAAAAAAAAATTAGCACTGACTTGAACAGAATATAACTCTACAGTTACTCAGAAAAAGACACAAGTTACTCTGGCCATTTAATACTAACTTCCAACATATTGAAGTTAGTGGTTTACAGTTTTTCTTGTAGATACAACACTATTATAATTACTGTTGGTATAATCAGAATTTCTTTAATGGTACTTAAAACTATTTTACATTATGTTATTGCTTGATTATCTTATCTCAGTGAATGTTACCCTACACAAAAACCTCATTCTATCAGTTGAAGGCTTTAAGATAAAAGATTGAGGTTTTTCTGAAGAAGAAAGAATTTTCCTCAAGACTGAAACAGAGAAATTTCTGCCTAAATTTTCAGCCTGCTGCCCTATGGAATTCAGACTCCAGACTGCAACATCAACTCTTGCCTGTGTTTCCAGTCTCCCAACCTGACCTACAAATCTTGGATTTGCCAGTCACTGCAATTACATGTGACATTCTTTAAAATAAATCTCTCTTGGAAAGATGATAGATAGCTAGATGCTATATCCATATACTGTATCATATATACGTATATATACATATGTCTATACACACTCATATATATATATATATATGATATAAAACATACATACATACATAAAATTTATTAGTTCTATTTCTCTGGAGAACCCTAACTACTATGCCCTTCGACTCTAATTTCTCCAAATTATGAATTTTTAACCTATTAAACTGTAATCTGCTTCAAAGCCTTATGGAAGAAGGTGGATAATACATCAATAAGTAAAATAAAGAGTAATCTAACATACATAAACATTCCAGGCAATAATACTTTACCAGAATTCCAAAGACAAAGATAATATTTTGGGCTAAAACGTTTTTAGCAAATGTGGAATTCAAGCTGTAAACAATAAAATGGATAGAGTTTGACTAGGTAAAAAAATAAAATAATCAAAAGAAAGAGCATTGCAGGTGAGCAGAAAACACAGCGTCGGAAAGGGTTTGACAGCATAGTTACCATATTCAGCAAGGCAAGAGCAGGGAAGCAAATGCATTAATGGTGTTTTTAGATGGAGCGTCAAGGGAAATCAGGTATTATTAATACTAGGCATTTGGATTTCTTCAGATAAAAAAATTCATTCACTACGGTGCTTGTCACATATCCAGCAAACATCCGCTGCCACTTCTGATGGTGCAGGTTGTGCACTGCACATGATGCCTGCTTAGGGTGCTGCCAGGGGCTGTAATCAGCCTGTTTCTGTTCACCAAGCTGGGACTGCAGGCACCAGGAGGGAAAGGAGCTGCCTTCTAATTCACACAGAGCTTCCGATGTGCCAGAGGCAGCCCTGACACAAATACGCTCTCCAGCCTCTCTCTTCTCTTTTCCTTCAAAAAATGGATCGCTCCATTGCTAGTCTATTCATTTGGCTTTCTCAAAATATAAATCTTACTTATATTCTCCCTTGGCAATGTTATTATGATGCATGAGCTTTTCTAAGCAAGTTCACCTTTTACTGAACATGCATCCACAGTGGTTAGGAAGATGGGTATCTTAGTCCGTTCAGGCTGCTGTAACATAATACCACTGGATGGGTGGCTTATAAACAACAGGGATTTATCTCTCCTAGTTCTGGAGGCTGGAAGTCTGAGATCAGGGTGCCTGCCAGCCTGGTCGAGTGACAGTCCTCTTCTTGGTTGCCAATAGATCCATGTAGCCTCACATGGCTGAAGGGGAGAGGGATCTCTCTCTTGCCTCTTTTTAAGGGCACTAATCCCATTCACGAGGTCTCTGCCTCATGACCTAATCACCTCCCAAAGGCCTTACCTCCTACTATCACATTGGGCACTGGGATTTCAACATACGAATTTTGGTGGGACACAAACATTCAGATCATAGCAATGGGTAAATTCGTTCCTTGTAACCACTCTGGGGTTTAGATTACACGTATACTGACTTTTCTTTCTTTTTCAGTACTCTTTTCCTCCCATTCATATACCTCTTTAGAGAAGGAAAAAATTCAGTTCTTATATTTCATATTTACAAGCCTAGTGAAGAACAGAAAAATAAACAAAACCTTTTCCTTTTCTGTTCTTTTAAAAACACTATTGCTTTATGATTAGAACTATTCTTTCTCAAGGTTATTTAACATGACTAAATTATATTATCTTCAAGCTTTTGAAATAATCTTATAGTATTTCATAATATTTGGGATTTGGGGTATATGTATCATGAAGTGTGGATAAATTAGTAAGCGAAATAGCATTTGCCAAATGCCTGAAGTATAAAGATCAATATATTTTAACCTACAGATAACACAAGTTATGATCACATTAACACACTCAGTCATTTATGCCAAATTAAGTTTTTAAAAGCTCCCTGCTTACACTTAATACTTCAATTCAGTTTACCTGTATGTTCTGAGTGCTTACTGCGTGCCAGACTAGATAGTGAAACCGATGCATCCTTACAAAAATCTCCTTAAACAGAAGCAACAATGAAGACAAAATCATGCAATCATAACTTGGTAAGCAGATGCAGGTTGGACTTTAGATACCATTTTCTCTGTCAGGGGACGCTGTAGAACAAGTCAAAAAGAAATCCCAGCATCTTTCAGAGAAAGATGTGCTTTATTTATTCATTCAAAATAAATGAATATTTTAATATTTATGTATTCCAAGCAATATTGCCTGATCTTTAAGATGATGTAAATGTAAATCTGAGGTGTAAAAATTACTCCCAAATGCAATCTGTTTTGAAGCGAAATTTTATGTTATGTTACTATCCACACTTTCCCTGCTATGTATTTCTTCAAAGTAAAAACTATTTCTTCTAGCGTGTGTGTGTATATGTATACATATAGAGGGTGCCAACAAAAGTATAAATATTTTAAGAAAGGAAAACTTTATTAAAATTGTAATACTTAATACATACTGATAACAAAAGATGAATACAAATCACGTTTGACTTCTGCAATTACAAGAGGTGCTCCAAGTGGTTATCATCAGTGTAATTGTAATATAGTCGTTTCCTTTCTTAAAATGTGTATACATTTTTTGACACCCTCTGTATATACATATACATATGATAGATATCTATTTATGTATAGATGTATGTATTTGATATATTAAACATATAGTTATTTAGTAATGTATCACATCACTATTATTTTCACAATTTAGTGATATGAAATGTGTTAATAAAGGCATTACTTGTGATTTTCAAGAGGGGTAGCTTTTAAGCTTTAGGTTAATTATGTGAACTTTCAAATTTATTTATAAATGAAATTTAAAGTCAATGGAAGGATAACAATACATAAAGTTTGAGAAGAGTGGTAAGAAAAATGAATGGGGAATAACTATGATAATAAAGTCTAAATGAGAGTGAGAAACATAAGAAAGTGGTAAATTTAAGACGGAAGCTTATAGGCTCTAGGAGACTAAAAATGTTTGAAATCTTAATCTATCACCTATTTTTATTATACCTGAGCTTTGTCTTTACAAGATTTCTACACACACACACACACACACACACACACACACACACAAAATATTATTTATTCTCTTGTGTGCCAAATGTAGGCTAGACAAGATTCAAATAATTTTTATACATAATATATCTTATAAGATACTACACTAATTATTATGCTAATATTATAATATATATAATATATTATATATGTTATACTATATATAGTATATATAACATATATACTATATATACCTATATATAGTATATATATAATATATATGTGTGTATGTGTATATATATATATATATATATATATATATATATATGTCACTCTCCTGAGTGCACCATTTTTCCTCATATCTTGACATTCTAGTGTTATTTTTCTGTTTTGAATGCTTTCCTTCAATGATAACTTTTCTTCCCCAGTTTCATTGAGAAATACTTGACATACATCACTGTATAATTTTAAGGTGTATAACACAATGGTTTGATTTATATTGTGAAATGATTATCACAATAGGTTCAGCTAATATCCATTTTCTCATACAGATACAATAAAAATAAAAGAAAGCAGAAAAATAAAAGAAAGCAGAAAAAAGAAAAAAGTTCTCCTTATGATGAAAACTCTTAGGATTAACTCTCTTAACAAGTTTCCTGTATATCATACAGCCTTGTTAGCTACACTCATCATGTTGTATGTTACATCACTAGTACATATTTACCTTATAACCATAAATTTGTATCTTTTGACCACCTTCCTCCAATATCTCCTTCCCCATCATCTGCCTCTGGGACACAAGTCTGATCTCTTTTTCTATTAGTTTAGATGTTTGGTTTGGTTTGTTTTAGATTCCACATTTAAGTCAGATCATACAATATTGTGTTTTTCTGTCTTACTTATTTCACTTAGCATAATGCCTCAAGATCCATCCATATTGTCGTAAATGGTAGAATTTCCTTATTTTTTATGTCTGAATAATATCCCATTATATATGTATAGTACATCTTCTTTATACATTCATACATGGATAGACACTTAGGTTGTTTTTATCTCTTGCTATTGTAAATAATGCTACTATGAACACAGTGGTGTAGATATCTTTTTGAGTTAGTGTTTTCATTTTCTTTGGATATATTCCCAGAGTGGAATTGCTGGATCATATGTTAGTTCTACTGTTAATTTTTTGAGGAATCTCCATACTGTTTTCCACAGTGGCTGTAAAAATTTACAGTCTCATCAAGAGTGTGCAAGGGATCCCTTTTCTCCACATCCATGCCAAGATTTGCTATCTCTTGTCTCTGATGATAGCCATTCTAGCATTCTGAGGTCATATCTCACTGTGGTTTAATTTGCAATTTCCTAATGACTAGTGATATTGAGCATCTTTTCATGTACTTGTTGGCCTTTTGTATATTTTTTCCTTCAATGATATCTTCACTGGGATAATTCTAATTTATCCTTTCAGACTCAGCTAAGACGTCAACTTGTCAGAGCTCTGGGATCTACTGTATTAGCCTGCTAGGGCTGCCATAATGAAATATTATTACTGCATGGCTTGAACAAGAGAGATTAATTTTTTACAATTCTGGAGGTTAGAAGTCTAAGATCAAGGTGTTGACAGGTTTGTGTTTTTCTGAGACCTCTCTCCTTGGCTCGCAAATGGCTGCCTCCCTTGCGTGTCTTCATATGTTCATATGTTCATACGTTCTTTCTCTGTGTGTGTGCATCCCTGGTGTCTCTGTGTCTAAATATCCTCTTTTTATAAAGATATTAGTCAGATTGGATTAGAGTCACTCGAATGGCATCATTTTAACCTATCACCTCTTTTAAGGCCTGAGTCCAAATATAGACACATTCTGAGATACTGAGAGTTAGATCTTCAACATATAAGTTTTGAGGGGATGCAATTCAGCCCATATATCACCCAAATTGATTTTGCTTCCCCCTTTTCTATAAGCTCATAGTATATCTTATATTTTTTGATAAAATGCAAGACATTTGTATTTAGTTTTAAGAGCTTCTTTGTTCCTCAACTAAACTTGAAGGCAAGAACTGTTTATTACCATATTTCACTGGGCATCACAATATCAGAGATTTAAACTGTAAAAATATAGTTCACAGTAATCATACCACATCATTGACAGTAATATATTTGATTTCAGGGATGTTATAATGTGAAAAAAATGGCATCTTGCAATTTATGAAATATTATATGTATTGCTCTATCCTCATTGCCTAGTTAAGTGGCTAATTTATATTAGGGAATTGGACATAGTTTTTAAATAATTTTCATAACACTTATACAACATGGGAAATTTGGAATTACATTTTTAAATATCACAAATCATGTTTCATAGAAGATATATATTCAAATTACATAGTTGCTTGGAAAGGCCCAAAATTAAAACTTAGGTGTTTGGATTATTTTGTTAATTTGCTTTTTACTATTGTCTGAATGTTTGTGTCTCCCCCAAATTCATATGCTGAACTGTTAACCCCCAAAGGTAATAATATTAGTAGGGGAGGCCTTTGGGAGGTGATTATATCACAGGGTTGACCTTCATACATGTAATTAGTGCTTTATGAAAGAGATCCCACAGGGCCCTTAGCCATGTGAGGTTACACCAAGAAGTCTGTGACCTGGAAGAGGCCCTCGACTGACCATATTGGCACCCTGATCTCAAACTTTCAGTCTGCAGAATGGTAAAAATAAATTTATGATGTTTATATACTAGCCAATCTATGGTGTTTTGTAATAGCTACCCCAAAGGACTAATGTTTTCCCTATATTTTAGAGTTAGTAAATAGCAAAACAAAGACCAGAAATAACAACTTCCAATTCTGAGTCTAGATGTTGTTGCAGTTTGTTAAGCACCCTGGTGTGTGCAGTTCATGCTTTACTTTTCTTTGAATTTACTGGTCATAAATAAAGTCTTTTTGGTTTTATGATACATATATCAACATCAATGTTACACTTATATCCCACTTTGGATTGTAATTATCTCTCAACCAAAGAAAAAATAAAGGAGCTCCAGGAGAGCAGAAAGTATGAATATTATAAGTCACTTACAGTGAGTTATTAAGCAAATGGTAAAGAACTTCATGTTTCAGAGCAAAATTTGAGTTGGACTTTGAAGGATTCATTGGTGGAGTATGTGTGTGTGTGTGTGTGTGTGTGTGTGTGTGTGTGTGTTCTGTGTATGTGTTGGAGGGTAGTTGGAAATTTTTCCCTTTTGAGAAGGGAGTACACAATGTGAAGACTATTCTGAAACTTGAGTACAGGAGGTACAATTACTCAAAATATGAGGCTGAATGTGATCACTTTACTTGAGAGTAGTGCTGTTGAATTCCTTGGTTTCATAAAGTTCTACGATTTTCTTATACACTTTGGCATCAGTGATGACAAACTTTGTAATTTCCCTTTGATGATGCATTTTTTTAATTGAGGAGGGTGCTGGAGAAAATTAGATAACTGGATACTTACTTACATGTCTAGCAGATTAGGAAGGTTTGATAGCAGCAGTGATTACCACCAAAATGTGTGTACAATACAGTAGACACTGGTCACATGGAGCTACTGAACACCTACAATGTGACCAGTCTGAGATGCAAATGTAGAATCTTCATTAGATTTTGAAGACTTGGTAAGATATAAATGATTAAAATAGCATCATAATGACAAGCTCTTTGAACAGTATGTCGTGCAGAGTAGGTGCCAGTGAATATATGTTGAATGAATAAATGAATCCGAATGTTGAGAGATTAATTCTCTTTATATTATAACATAACAGATTAGAAAGGTTTTAAAGAGTCTATGGTATACGTAATGAATTTTGTGTTTTATTTTGGTCTTTTTGTTTAAACTGGATGTAGAACTACGAATTATTGGTTCCCAACAGGAAACAGGCAAAAGTTCAGTATAATAATAAACACTGTAAACACGAACACATCCTCCTTGGCTAGGAACCATTGGAAGCCACCAGATACAGAAAACAGAATCAATACCTTTTAGAAGTCACTTTCTAAAACAAATTAGGAATCTGATAATGTGAACTGTGAAATCAGCACAACTGCAGTACCTTGTATTTTATAAATAGGCATTTTGGAGAGAACACCATGTTTCTCTCACCATGTTTGGAGAGAACACCAGTTAGGAAAGAGATTGCTGAGACCACATGTGGTTAAAATGGGCCCATTTATTGCTTTAGCTGCTTTATTTATTCTGTGTCTATAGATTCTTCAAGTTGTCTTGAGTTTGCTCAATTGGATTGCAAACCATGTACAAGACAGCCTCCTAGGACCTTGTGGGCAAAGTGTCAAGATCCATAGTCAAACCATCAGGGAGGTCCACAGGAGATGGCCACATGGAGGCCTTTCACTGCTCCAGAACCATCTGCATACCATTTGCTTTTCATCACACGTTCCAAAATTTCTTGAGAGCTCTCTCTTCTCTTTTAAATGCTTGACTTCCCTAACCAAATATATCAGTGAAATGGCAAATTCTACACATCTAATAAGAACATGTTAAAGAAATGCTTCATTACAAAGAGTTATTACCCTAGCCTCTTGACTGGTCTCCTTTCTCTCAGTCTTACTAAAGTCAATTTTGTATAGTTTTCCTCAAGTCCAATTATTCTTCCTAAATTATTCTCACCAGATTCTTATTAAATTATGTTTTCAGTGACTCCCACTTTCTAAAGATAAAATTCTAAAATGCTTAGTATGCTCTAAAAAGCCCCGTATGCTCTTAATTCTCTAAGCACACCATGAAAATAGGGCTACCAAGGCTTAGCGGTGATTTTTCTTCCATCCCTCTTTAGCTGATTCCTGCCTGTCTCCAAGATTCAACTCAGTTCTCATCTCCTGTATGGAAGCTTTCCACTTCAGCCTCCAATGGTCACTCTCCTCTGAAATTAAGCTAATTTTTAGAACCATACCACATACTTGGTCATTATGCTGTCTTGTTATCTGGTTTATTTTAAGTTTCATGTTTTGTCTCCTTGTCATCTCCAATAATTGTATACTTCTTCTAATCACCTTCTATATCATCCCAGCTCACTAACTCCATTACTTCCATCCCAATAATTCCTTAACCTCACAATGTCCTCAATGCAGTTTTTCAATATCCACTCTCTCCACACTCCTTTTCTTGGCTCTTCATCTACCATAACAACTGCATGTGTATATCTTTAAATATTTTTCTGCCACATCTTTTTTTTTCCCTTGCCTGATAAAACACAAATGATGGTTTTATTTAAATATTTGTCTGTTCCTTACCTAGATTCTTCTCCATACCTGCATCCTAATAAAAATTGTACACAATAAAATTATAAAAACTATTCTGACTTTAAAATTATTATCTTAAATCTCAAATGGGCATTCATATAGATTATTTCTAATGATGGGTACCAACAATTCCTCCTATCTCTCTACCACGTGTTCTACTCTTCCCCTCAAGAGTGCATTTCTCCTTTTGTTGAACCTGAGCTTGTCTTGTACTAGACTTAACCAATACAATATGGTGGAAGTGATTTGGTACCAATTTGTGGTCTAGTCTTTAAGAGGCTCCCAAAGATGCTAAGGGAATACAGTGGAATATAGAATATTCATCCAGCCTGGGGGGTTAGGGAAGGTTTCTTAAAAGGAGGACTTTACCTAAGCTCAGAATTAACTTGTGAATTACATTGGAAATGAGGTAGTGAGGATGCCGTTACTAGTAGGAATGAGTATGCTTATTTTTAATAAAACAACTTTGGTCAACTCTTTACATTAAAAAATTTTTTTCTTCCCACCTTGGGACTTTGAGGTCCTTGAAATGAGGTCTCAAAGGCCAGCATGAAGAATTTGCATTCTGATGACTGTACTAATAATTGGAGCCATCCTAATAATTGGAGCCATCCTATAAACATGGACTTTAAACCTGATTTCTAAGTTCATGACAAAGAAAATTAACTAATGAGATCCTACCCAGTACAAAGAGTGTAACAAAAGAAAATCCCAGTTCTATTTTAGAACGCTCATATATCTAGTTCTGTATAATTGTTTTGCCCCTCCAGTTTACTTAGATATTTATAAGCTTTGAGGACATGACTCAATACTCATTTAACAATGAAGAACATGTACTGATTGAACAATAATAAATAATAAGACCCTACATCATTACAAAAGAGGGAGGTGACATATTGGAGATTCCAATATCCCAAACACAAACATAAACCTGAACATAAATTTGGCTGTATACATATAAATACTTGTTGAATGAGTGATTTTGTAAGTATCTAGTTCAGTAGAAGACAACTGGCAGCTCTGAGGAGGCATGAAACAGTGATGTTTTTTTATGAGTGGTTTTATATTACTAAAACACAAAGTAAAAAACCAGGGAGTGCTGAACTGCAGTCAGAGGCAAGGGCCAGATCATTGATGATTTTCACCCAATATCATCGTCAACAGATTTTTTTTTTTATTTTTTTACTTAGAAAGTCACTATAGAATTGTTTATATCTTCTCTTTGTAAAAGTGATGTTTGCATTTAAAGTTTGGTATCGCTACTTAAACTCCTTAGCAGACCCTATCTTCTCCTGGAGAACCTAGCCTCTTTTGCTGTAATCAGAAGCCAATTCGAGCAAAATGCTGTCTGTTTCTGTTCCTAACAGCTTGAATGAAGAGGCTTATGATAGATATACTAATTCAAGACGTTAGTTTAACAGTTTACATTGAATTTTTCTTCCTGCCCATCTCAATGCCCTCTCTGGAGCTTGTCACACCTATTCACCCTGGCTAGAATGAGTCTCATCATCCTTAATATTCCCATGAAATTATCAATCTTATTTATTGTCCTTTCATATATATTTTATGTAAAGCTATAAAAGTGTCTTGTCTACTGCACTGCAGGTTATTTGAGGAGCAGGCGTACTTCTTATCACCTTTGAATCTCTTTTGCTTAGCAGCACACCAGAGGATGTGCTCCAATTAATGTGGAAATCACCTTACTGACGATCCAAGTGGTTTGGCTCAAGAACCCATGCTTGTTAAGATGAAAAGTTATGTTGCTCCTTAGGCATTATTCCTGGATGCCATTTGGCTTGCATCCTCCAGTTATAAGTTTACTTCTTGCTTCCATGTATTCTGACCACGTTATTTTTTTCCTTTCTTTTTAAAAAAATTATTATTGTTTTTTTGTCTTCCCCTTCTTAAGGTGACTTTCCCCTTCCTTTGATGATGGATACCCGGATACTTTTCCATTCCTCAGACCTCAAACGTTTTCTCTTCCCTTTAGTGAAGGCTTGCATCTCAGACCAAACTAGTACCACTCTGATCTCAGTGACTTGTGGTCACTATTCATCTTCTTTTAGGGTTAGCTGTGTCCTCAACCCATCCTGGGGTCATGATCTGAAGAGCCACCCAACGAGATTCCTGTCATGATACTCTGCTCTGCATCACTATTCGGCTGCTATTGAAGGAAAACAATGCTATGGACAGCAGGCTGTAATCTATTTCTTTCTTAAAAACACCTCCTTTCTGTAAGATAGATCTTGATAAATTTAGAAACATCAAGATATGTATTATAATTGGTAACTATTAAAACAAAAAGTTTGCTCTTGTCTTTGACATTGGCTTAACAACACTCTCAGAATATAACACATTTGGTTAGCTAACTTGAATTTTACTAGTGTTGTGGTATTTGCAGAGTTCATGTTCTAAACTCAAAATCCTAGGAGAAATTTATCCTTAAAATACCTTGAATCATTTAGAAATACTGCATATAGGATTTGCATATAATACTTTGGGTAATAACATGTATGAAGACACAAAAACTTATACCATATTTGTGTTCAGAAAGGTTTTATTCTTAGGAACCACTGAAAAAAAATGTACCAAAATACCAACTTGCTGATTCTTTCTATTGATAGCTATCATCTTTGTTTACAGACAAGTTTATGAATTCTAAAATTACCTTATTTAATGTTCCTGCATAGCTTCTTTTATTCAGTATTGGAGAACCATTAACACTATCTGGCTACCGTATAATGACTTTGATTTCTTTGACATTGGTGGGGAAAATTTATAAATCTCTTTATCTCAATCTCAAAGATGATCAGACTCCCCTGTGTGTTTCTTAATATATATTCAAAACTACATTTTTTCAATGTATTGCAAATATACTTTTTAAAAATCTCTTTCCCCCACTGATTCTAATCTACAGGAGCCAGAATTCTTAAATGTCTCCACTTCTGATTCCATTGATTTTGAATGAATACAATGATTGACTTAGTTGATTGTCAGAGGTGGATTAGCATAGTGGTTACATAATAAAATGGAATGAGTCTGAAAACTTGGACAAATGACAAACTGTGACTAAGTTTTTTCATATGTAAAATAGAAATAAGGATGGATGGTTGATGATTGTGAAAACTAAATAAGTTAAATATAGAACACTTAGAACTGTGCTTGACAAGTAGACAGTATTATGCAAGTTAATTTTATTTTAAAAGAACGAAAACACAAATGGTTTAAATTTGACATCAGCTTACCCTTATGAAGTGCATTTATTATTTTTATATTATTTTATTTTATATTAACTCATTTATATGGCTGGATAACTTAGCATTTTTAGTCAATGTCTTCTCGTTTTTTCCATTTTTGTGAAAAGATTGAAAAATGTGTAATAGCCTTAATTGATTTATTTTATTGAAGAACAGTGATAATTTGAATTTAAACTGCAAATGGGAAGATTAAGTTTCCAGGAACATTTCATGTACACAGCACTTAAGCAATTTTTCAAGAATGAAACACTTATGCAGATTATATTAGAGTTTGAGTTTTGACATGCTCTATTTTGTCACAGCAGAACCAAAAGAACTTTTAAAACTTAAAATCACACTCACTGTTATTTCTTTACATACCGATATTCTAATAGCACACAATAGCGTCAACATGTCCTGAAATTTTATAGATACTATCAAAATGGTGAGTTTCTAAAGCAAAGAATAGATTAAGATACTGACTATTATTTTAATGTAAATTTTCATCAAGTTTGTTTCCGATACACAATTTTATCATTTGTCGCTTAGAACTATATTAAATTCATAGAATTTTGTCACAAATACATTTTTTTGATTATGTGTAAAAACTATATACTTAGAGGAGTGAGGGGGTTGGTATTGTACAGTGCTTACATACGTTATTCACAATGTTTAACATTCTCCTAAATGTCTAAAATAAAAGCCTGTGTGAAAATCTTGGCTTCTTTCTTTACTAAGTGTATGGTCTTGAACAATTAACTTAATCTGTCTGTGTCTTAGTATTGCTATCTGCAAAATGAAGACATCTTTTAGAAATTGTTGTGAGGATTAAATAAAATGATATATTAAAATATTTAGAATACTGCCTGAAGTAAGGTAAACAGTAAGTGTCAGTGATTATTATTACATAAAGAGTTTCGTTCTAAGTACATTTTCCAGAATAGCTCTCAAAGGAATTGCTTTATTTTTTGCTGAAGAAAATTCGTGGTATCTTCTGTGAGTTATAAAATAATGTACTCTACAAATACAAGATAAAATACTGAGTTAAACAACATAGTGCATAGATTATAAGGAAAGTCTTAATATATAAAATATTCTGTATTGTCTTTAACTCTGACACATAAACACACACACACACACACAGGGATAGATTACATATCAGTATTCCCATACAAATAACTTCCTGTCTTGCTTCTATTCCCTTCTACTGTGTCAGGACTTCCCCGGGAGGAAATGGGGATCCTTTTCCGTTTACTCCAGAGTGTACTCATATGTGATTAAATACGTAGGGGTAGCAGTGGTCCCAGAAATGAAGGGAGAGACTTGAAGTGCCACTGATATCATGCTTAAATAATGCTTAAAAAGAGCTTCACATTTTCTTGAAACTCACAGACTCTTCCCAGAATTTATTTATTTGGTTATTTTGAAGTAGCTTATATCTTTAAAAAAAGACTAATGGAGAGAATTTGGAGATTTCCCGCCATGATCAGATTTGAAAGACCACATCATAACAGAAGGCCTAGTCATCAAAATCCATCATATGCATTGTTTGTGTTAGTAAAGCTTGTACAAATTCACTATTGGACTATTCATAATGGCAGAAAGCAGGGCACAGCTAATGACTTGAAATGAAACTGCTAAACAGTGGAGCCTGAAGGATGTGCAGATATACTAGGGGGACTTGCATTACATAACACATATGTTTCTAAAATAAAGGAAATAGGTATTTTTTTAAATAAATGAATTAAGATTTATTGACCATAGTCAATTTTTAATATATATATATTCCTTGTCCTCTTTTTTTCATGAAATTTAGGAAGAAAACGTTATAAAGAGATGAAAACACTTTTGGTTCAAAGGACTGTACACAGTACACAAATATTATTCAAAAGTATTGTTTTAAACATCAAAGTTTAATATAATTTTTAAGAAATCCTTCTCAGTGATGTGCTAAAAATACATCTTTATGAGAGTACTTTGAAAATGGCTCTCTAGCACAGTTTCTTTGAAAACGGCTGTCTAAAATAGTTTTCAATGGCACCTACTCTCACTTCAAAAAAATGTAGTACTTACAAATAATTTCACTTCATCTTATTTTTACAATTCAACAGTTATGAACCCCAAGAAGAAAGAATCATTTGATGTAAACCCTAAGAAGAAATTTACCTGCTGACATGGACTCCCGATGGTCAACTGAAGGCCTAAATTTTATGAATAATGAGTCAACTGGCCATTTGCTGACAGGGGCTCCTCACAAACTGTATACCAGGAAGGACCGCAGACTAAACTCTCAGCTTCCCACACTATGCCCTGCTTGTTTACGCCAACTGAGTGAAACACTGTAGGGAAACCCTGGTTTCTTCTTTCTATCAACGGACTGGGATCTGTCCTGTCCAATCAGAAGTGCAATATTTGAACATCTCTTTTACATAAAATGGACCTCATTGAGAGCCTGGGTGGGAACTTCTGCTATAAAAGGTGGTCTCCCATTTATGTCACTGAAACACAATTTAGGTTGCTACCCGAATCTGTGTCTTCCAGCCTGCAGCTCTCTTTGCTCAAATAAATGCTTACTATTCTTTATTACAGTCTAAAATTAATTTTGGTTTAAACAGTGTCCCTCATACAAATCTTAGTGCTCCTCATGCTAAGTATGGCAACACAGTTACCTCAGGCCAGCCAGAAATTGAGGAAAACTTGTGAAAGGCAAATTTTACACGTAATTTACACTGGTAATTAGGCAACTACAAAATTCAGATGTTTTCCACTCTTTGCCAGACCACTTTAAAAGTCTACAACAGACTTTGATCAGGTCTCCTACTTAATCTTGAAAGCACACATTAAAAACAGCCCATGCCTAATGCATGCAATCTTTTATCACTTGACGCACAATGCAAATTCCATCTTAATTCAATACAATTATCTTTAATGAGTCCTTTGTGATCTTTCCTAATAGGCAACATATATAAAGCTTATAATTACAATGACTTACTTTTGTCATCAATGGACAAGATACCACTAGGTGACACCCACTTCTCTAGTCCCACTTGTGTTTTAGTAATACTTTTAAGATACTATTATTCAGCTTATTGGATTCAACCAATATTTATGATGCATTTACCAATAAATAGCTTTAAGATAGTATCTCTTCATGGTTAAGTCCCTTGGAACCAGGGTGCCTGGGTTCAAATCCCAGTTCTAGTAATCACTAGCTATGAGACTTTGACAAGATCTTTGTACCCCACCTTTTCACTTGAAAATTGGGGATAATTATAGTACCTGTTTTTTGCAACAGTGTGAGGATTGAATTAATTAACACATTTAATGGCTTAGAACAATGTTTGGCAGTAAGTGTTTGAAGAATGTCAGTCATAACTGTCAGGTGAAAAGCGTGCCATTGGTGTTGCTGTATGGAAAACAGAAAAATGAATAAGTAGGGCAAGGAACTCATGGTCTGCTAGGGAGTCTGGAGGAATTTGAAACACAGATATGATGGATGTCTTTCTCTGTTTTGTTATTTAAATCAGTACTTTCAGACAGACTGTGACATGTTCAGAGTTAAAAGGCAAGATAAAATTCAGCTGAGTGGAATTTGGAAAAGAGAGGAGAGAAGTAGAAGGAGGGAGGGAGGCAAGTTGGAGAAGAGGGAGGGAGGGAGAGAAAGAGAGAGATTGTTTTACGTAAGTCGAAAAGAATATACAGATTTCAACAGGCAGAAGGCAGAACACCTTCCAAGCACTGAAAGGCACACACCTATTTACGTGAAAGGCTGGGCTGGCTCAGCCGAGGACATGTTGAAGGACAGGAAGCTCTTTAGGTTGAAGAGTAAAGTGTGTGTAAGAAGGTTGAGCAAGGTAAACAAAATGAATCTGGAAAGATATTCTGGGGCATCAACACCAAGAATTCAGACAATTAGAACAAATATTTTAGACTTAATTTGGCACATGTTTAAGCTTTGGGTTTACAATGACATGGCTAGAATGCTGGCTCAACCACTAGATTGAACCTGTGGTCCTTAGAATGTCAAACTGTCGGAACCTCAGTTACATCATTTGTAAAAGGAAGATGATACCGTGTTTCCCCAAAAATAAGACCTAGATGGACAATCAGCTCTAAAGCATCTTTTGGAGCAAAAATCAATATAAGATCTGGTCTTATTGTGCCTTAAGACTGGGCGTATATAATATAATGTAATGTAATATAATATAATATAATATAATATAATATAATATAATGTAATGTAATACTGGGTCTTATATTATTTTTTGCTCCAAAAGACACATTAGAGCTGATTGTCCAGGTAGGTCTTATTTTTGGGGAAACAGGGTAAGATCTATCTCATAAAATTATTTAAATAAAATGTATGTATGTATGTATACATGCATAAACACAATATTTTTTAAATAAACTGTTCAATTTGGAAAAATTTTAAATTTACAGAAAAATTGAAGAGGTAGTACAGAAAGTTGCCATATATCCTTCACCCAGTTTTCTCCACTGTTACTAATTTTACTTCTGTCATAACTGAGAAATCATCACTGGTGCATTACTACCGTGTTTCTCCAAAAATAAGACCTATCCAGACAATCAACTCTAATGCATCTTTTGAAGCAAAAATTAATATAAGACTGGGTCTTATATTATATTATAGAATACCCGGTCTTATAGTAAAATATGACCAGGTCTTATATTAAGTTTTGCTCTAAAAGACGCATTAGGGCTTATGTTCAGGGGATATCATCCTGAAAAATCATGCTAGGGGTTATTTTTCGGTTAAGTCTTTATATATTCATCTCTTTATATATTCATCCACTGATGGACACCCAGGCTGCCTACATATCTTGTCTACTGTAAATAATGTTTCAATGAACACGTGGATGCTCATGTCCTTTTCAAAGTAGTGTTTTAGATTTCTTTGCATAAATACCAAGAAGTGGGATTACTGGGTTCTTCTTTGTCTCTTGTTACAGATTTGTTTTAAAGTCTCTTTTTTCTAGTATAAGTATTGCTACCCCAACATTTATTTTTGATTCCATTTTTATGAAATAAGTTTTATCATCCCTCTACTTTCAGTCTGTGTGTGCCTTTTGATCTGAAGTGAGTCTTTTGGAAGCATATGTAAAGGTCTTCTTTTCTTATTAATTCAGCCACACTGTGTCTTTTGATTGGACATTTATTCCACTTACATTGAAAGTAATTATTGATAGATATGTAGTTTTTGCCATTTTCTTCTTCTCCTCCTTCTCCTTCTTCTTTTTCTTCAAGAAGTCCCTTTAACATTCTTTGTAATACAGGTTTGGTGGTGACGAGCTCCTTTAGCATTTTTGTCTGGGAAACTCTTTATCTGCCCATTCTAACTGATAGCTTTGCTGGTTAGAGTAATCTTGGTTGTAGGCCCTAGCTTTTCATCACTTTGAATATTTGGATATATCCCTTCAGGTCTCTAAAGTTTCTGTTGAGAAATTAGCTGACAGTGTTATGAGAGCTCCCTTCTAGGTAACTGCATAATTTCTAGGTAACTGCTTTCCTCTTGCTGCTTTAAAATTCTTTTCTTTTTAATTGAAATTTATTGGGGTGACAATTGTTAGTAAAGATACATAGATTTCAGGTGTACAATTCTGTACTAAATCATCTATATCTCACATTGTATGTTCACCACCTAGAGTCAGTTCTCCTTCCATCACCATATATTTGACCCCATTTACCATCTTCTAGAACCCCCCTCCCTCCTTACCCTCTGGCAATCACTATTGTCTATGTCTATGAGTTTTTGTGTCTTCATTTGTTTGTCTTCTTTTGTTATTTTCAGTTTTATATACCACATATCAATGAAATCATATGGTTCTCTACTTTTTCTGTCTGACTTCACTTAGCATTATAATCTCAGGATCCTTCCATGTTGTTGCAAATGGTACTATTTCATCTTTTCTTATGGCCGAATAGTATTCCATTGTGTATATATACCAAAACTTCTTTATCCATTCATCTATTGAAGGACACTTTGGTTGTTTCCATGTCTTAATCACCATAAATAAAGCTGCAATGAACATTGGAGCACATATATCTTTATGTATAAATGTTTTCAGATTTTTTGGGTAGATATCCAGGAGAGGGATAGCTGGGTTATATGGTAATTCTATTCTTATTTTTTTTGAGGAACCTCCACACTGGTTTCCATAGAGGCTGCTCCAATCTGCATTCCTACCAACAGTATATGAGGGTTCCTTTTCTCCACCGCCTCTCCAACACTTGTTACTATTTATCTTGTTGATAATAGACATTCTAGTTGGGGTGGGGTGATATCTCATTGTGGTTTTTGTTTGCATTTCTCTGATGACTAGTGATGTTGAGCATTTTTTTCATATGTCTGTTGGCCATTTGTATGTCCTCTTTGGAGAATTGTCTCTTCAGGTCCTCTGCCCATTTTTAAATTGGATTTTTTGTTTATTTGTTGTTAACTTGTATGCATATATTTTGGATATTAGTCCGTTATCGGAGGCGTTCTTTGCAAAAATCTTCTCCCATTCGTTTGGTTGCATATTTATTTTGTCGATGGTTTCTTTTGCTGTGCAGAGCTTTTTAGTTTGATATAGTCCCATTCATGTATTTTAGCTTTTACTTCACTTGCCTTTGGAGTCAAATTCATAAAATGCTATTTGAACCCAAGGTCCATAAGTTTAGTACCTATATTTTCTTCTATGCAATTTATTGTTTCAGGTCTTATGTTTAGATCTTTGATCCATTTTGAATAATTTTGGTACATGGTGACAGATTGCAGTCCAATTTCATTCTTTTGCACGTGGCTTTCCAATTCTCCCAGCACCATTTATTGAAGAGGTTGTCTTTTCTCCACTGTATGTTTTTGGGTTCTTTGTCAAAAATTATCTGTCCATATTTATGCGGGTTTATATCTGGGTTTTCAATTCAATTCCATTGGTCTGTGTGTGTTTTTCTGCCAATACCATACTGTTTTGATTACTGTTGCCCCGTAGTACAAGCTAAAGTCAGGTAGTGTGATACCTCCAGCATTGTTCTCTTTTCTTAAGATTGCTTTGGCTATTAGGGGTCTTTATTGGTTCAATACAAATCTGATGATTTTTTGTTGTATTTCATTAAAAAAATGCCATTGGAATTTTGATAGGTGTTACATTAAATCTGTATATTGCTTTGTGTAATACGGCCATTTTAACTATGTTGATTTTTCCAATCCATGAACATGAAATGTATTTCCATCTCTTTGTGTCTTCTTCAGTTTCTTTAAAAAATGTCTTATAGTTTTCAGTATATAGGGCTTTCACATCCCTGGTTAAGTTTATTCTTAGGTATTTTATTTTTGTTGTTGCAATTGCAAAAGGAATTGTGTTTTTTTTATTTCTTTTTTCTGAGATTTCATTGTTAGTATATAGGAATGCAATGGATTTTTGTAGGTTGATTTTTGTAGCCGGCAACTTTACTGTATTTGTTTATTGTTTCTAATAGCTTTTTGGTAGATTCTTTAGGGTTTTTTACATATAGAATCATGTCATTTGCAAAGAGTGACAATTTAACTTCTTCATTCCCAATCTGGATGCCTTTTATTTCTTTCTCTTGCCTGATTACTCTGGCTAGGACTTCTGATACTATGTTGAAAAGCAGAGGTGATAGGGGTCAGCCTTGTTGTGTTCCTGAACATAAAGCAAAGGGCTTCGGCTTTTCACTGTTAATTATGATATTAGCTGAGCATTTGTCATATATGGCCTTTATGATGTTAAGATATTTTCCTTCTATACCTACTTTATTAAGTGGAGGTTGTTTATTAAGTTTATTTTATAAAATGAATGTTGTATCTTGTCAAATGCTTTTTCTGCTCTATTGTTATAATCATATGATTTTTGTCCTTTATTTTGTTTATGTGGTGTGTCACATTGATGGATTTACATATGTTGAACCATCCGTGTGGCCCTGGGATGAACCCCACTTTGTCGTGATGTATAATCTTTTTAATGCATTGTTGCATTCAATTTGCTAGAATTTTGTTTAGGATTTTTGCATCTGTATTTGTCAGTGATATTGGTCTGTAATTTTCTTTTTTTGTGTTATCCTTGCCAGGTTTTGGTATCAGGGTAATGTTGGCCTCATAAAATGTGTTAGGGAGTATTGTCTCTTCTTTAATTTTTTGGAAGAGTTTGAGTAGGACTGAGGAAGAGGTTGAGTAGGTATTAGATCCTCTTTGCATTTTTGGTAGAATTCACTAGTGAAGCCATCTGGTCTCGGACTTTTGCTTTTGGGAGGGTTTTGGATGACTGATTCAACTTTCTTACTGGTGATCGGTCTATTTAGATTTTCCAATTTTTTTGTGATTCAACCTAGGAAGGCTATAGGTTTATAAGAACTTGTCCATTTCTTCTAGGTTATGGAATTTGGTGGCGTATAGTCCTTCATAGTATTCTTGTATGATCATTTTTTATTTCTGTGTCATCCGTGATAACTTCCCCTCTTTCATTTGTGATTTTGTTTATTTGTGTCTTTTCTCTTTTTATCTTAGTGAGTTTAGCCAAGGGTTTGTCAACTTTATTAATCTTTTCAAAGAACCAGCTCTCTCTCACATTAATTTTTCTATTGTCTGTTCTCTATTTCATTTAGTTCTACTCTGATTTTTATTATTTTGTTCCTTCTGCTGACTTTCGGTTTCATTTGTTCTTCTTTTTCTAGTTCTTTAAGGTGTAACGTGACTACTTCTACACATCCTGAATCCTCTCCCAGACTAGAATCTCTGAGAATAGGATCTATTATATCTATGCTAAACCAAATTTAGAAATTAACAAGGTATACTCATATTATGAACAAATTAGTTTGTCAAAAAGTATATTTTTGTACTTGCTTTTTGTGTTATTTTCCACTGTACATAGGACAATGACTGCCACATAGTGATTAATAAACATTTAGTGATTGAATAAACAAATTAATGAATACAAATAGAAGAATACAAATAATGAATACAAATGGGAAGGCGAAGAAGAACAATGATGAAGAATGAGGTCATTAACAGGAAATAAATGAAATGACTCCTAAAGATGCATGACAACTCCTGAAGATGATTTTTTGGCATGACCAAATGGAAGTCCATGAAGAGAGTTGAATGATTTTCTTTAGTAAAGTTTGGCATTTTAGAATGAGAGAATTAATAAAATGCAGAAAATAAAAATCGGGTGGGAATTGGTAATGAAGAACAGCAGAACAAGGGGTACAGATTCCATGGTCCTCAGTGTTGATTTGTCATGGTTGAACTAAATCCACATAAGTCAAACCACTTTTTGCAACTAGAGTCTTCTTTGAATACTGTGTTCAAACTTCAGGATAATTTTGAACATTTTCTAGAAGCATTCCATTCAGAATAATATTTTAAGTATTTATGCACGATATAAATTATAAAAGTTTTCCCCTTATATATGTATTTGGAGAACACATGGGTTTTGGTAGTACATATTTTTCTATCATCTTGCTATCATTCATTTTTGGAACAATATTGTGGATACGTCCATATGTTATCTCTGATTTATCTGCATTTAATTGAACAAATGTTGCTTAAAAAAGGATGATATAAAAAGTTTGATTCAGAACACCTGTTTAATTAAATAAACAGTAAAAAAAGCCCACACCTCTCTTCATCATCTCAAAGACAAAATAGAAAAACTGTAGTCTTATTTTTTTCTATATTATTTTTTATATTTTTAAGACCATTGTATTGGTAGTACACATGCATAATCCTCAATAGAAACTTACCTATTTTCTTTAGTAGGCAATTGCAACTCTTCTTCAAATTTATTATGACATTTTAAGCGATTAGAAATAAATAATGTGCATATAATTGTTATTAATCTATATCATATACCAGTCTTTCCATTAATGTTCTACATTCCAGAGAATGGTGATAACTTTGGATTTACTCTCACTCTAGAAAGTTCAATGGGCATTTTAAGGTTAAAAAATAAAACTACAAATAGTATAGGCTTGCAGTTCTTATTTCAAAAGGACAGAAAAATAATTGGTATGCCATTTAAAACTAGCGAATACAGATGTACAATTTGTGGGTTCCAATACTAACTAACTAAAGGAAAAACAGTTGGAAGAAAGATGCTCAATTTTAATTTCACCAATGCTACTAAATTTTTAAAAAGCACAAAGAGGAAAGCATAGTTAATTCACTTAGTTGCTCCCCTGGTATGCTTCTTGAGTACAGAACTACCTTTTAAATATTTTTTTTTCTCTATCTTCTTAAACACTTGCTTCAGTAAGAACAATGCTTGAACATAAAATATTCTCATTTTTAAAAATTGTTGAATGAATAAATATGCAAAACACAATTTTAGTCATTCTACTAACATAGTATTCTTGGGAATATATTCTTACTTTAGAGTTAGGAGACAAACTATTTATAACAAAGCCCCTAAAAATAGTGAGTTCTAGCCTTATCCCTATACAAGCATTGGTTGCAGTAATTCTGTGAACACTGATGTGGAAGTTTTATTACAATCCATAACTGCTGATGTACTTTGAGATAGAGAATATATAAAAAGAAATGGAAAAGAGGTGGAAGCTAATGAGTCCAGTTGGATATATTGAGGTTAAGTGGTCTCTGGGCTATGCATGGGAGCAGTTTGGAAGGCAGCTTATAGATGCCAGCATCCAGACAAGAGTCTGGTTGGAGATAGAGGAGCATAAACTCTCTCCGGATACTGAGGGGGAATGGCAGAGGGAAAGGAGGCCAGAAGAAGCCAGAACATCATTGTAGCAACAAAGGCTTCCAGAGTGGAGAGAATTTTCAGAAGAAAGAGCAGTCGTAAGTTTAAAATACCATAGTAAAGTCCCCTAAGAAGAGACAGAAAATCGGATGCTGTCTCAATCAGTTAATAATATTTTAAAATAACTGTACATGGGCATACTGCTCCACTAGGAATTAGTACAGGCTTATGAAGTATTAACAAAATAGTTGCTGACCCAAGAGAGTTCACAATTGAGAGGACAAAAGAGAAAATACATAAAATTTTAGTGACTGTAATATAATGTTAAATTCTAAGATACAGAGTATAAATGCTAACATATTTCCTCAGGGCCATTTTGCCAATGAAAATCTTCAAAACAATATTTCTTTGAAATTAGATGAGTAAAACCATATGTAGAAACCAAAAATATGATTATTTGGGAAAGGAATTTCTATGCTGTGCTAACAATTTCTTTTTCTCTTCATTTCTAACAACAAAAAATTATTTGTGGGAATCAATGGTTCTGTCATTTAAATATATCTCTGCTTGTCAAAATCTACTTTCCCAACACATTAGACATGAATTTCATTTTAGGGGACGGGACTAATTCATGAATATGCAGAATAAAGAGATTATGATTCAAGTATAACATCTCTCTAAATATATGGATGCATATAACATAAATGTTAAAATCTGTCAAATA
Organism: Rhinolophus ferrumequinum; assembly: GCF_004115265.2. Lineage (NCBI taxonomy): Eukaryota > Metazoa > Chordata > Mammalia > Chiroptera > Rhinolophidae > Rhinolophus > Rhinolophus ferrumequinum. The sequence goes on along the minus strand of NC_046294.1, from coordinate 69,814,525 downwards.
GTTTTAGATCTTCCCTCTACAAAGATACAATTTTATACCATGTTACAATTAATACCTGAAATTCCTCCTTTTCTTCTGTTTATGTACCCTTCCGGATATTAAAGGGAGTATGCAATAAGGCTCTTGAAACTATACGGACATGAACCAGACTTTGGGGTTCACCCTGTTCTTTTGTTCTTGAATAGGCTTAGACAACATCAGACAACATTCATGGCCTGATCAAATGTTGAAGCAGCCTCACCATTTCCATGGCTTTAGAAAGCCACTGACTATTCTACTTCTTGGTGTCCTCACACTGCCCTTTATACTTCTGTCACCTGTATTTAGAGGGATTCTCCTGCTGATTTTACAGGAAGTCTCTAAAACAAGCAAGCAAGCAAACAAATAAACAGTGTTTCCAACTGCTGGCCTCTACAATCTAAACCCCAGGTACTGTTCTATTCCATTCTATTCTATTTAGTCTCGTCTCTCCTCAAAGCTCTTTCCTACCTTCTGCTGTTACAAAATAAAATTTCCTATGGAAATCAATTAGTTAATATTCATTAAATAATTACTATGTTTCAGGATTCATTCTAAGAGCTTTACATTATCTCATTCATTCCTGATAACAAACTAGGTTAGGAAGTATTATCTCCATTTTGTGAGTGAGAAAAATGGAGCATAGAAAGATTAATTATTGGTACAGCCTGGATTCAAATGCAAGCTTTCAGATTCAACAACTCTTGCTTTCCACCATTCTCATTAGTGCCCATCATTACCAAAACTATCTCCAGGAGCGGGGTAGCTTGAAGGTTGCTCTCTACACGAGCTGTAGGTTAACCAGTCTAAATGGTTTGACTCATTAATAGTATGCATGATTATATTTCCATCAAATGAAGGATAATCTCTTTCAATTAGGCCAAATATAGTGAACATAATATGAGATTTATTAATTAAATGGTGCTTGGCACTTGGCTTGATTGTCATTATTTCTTTGGTGTGACCTTAGGCCATTTATTGTAACTCCCTGAGCCCCCATTTCTTTGTCTATAAAAATGGATAATAATGATTATCTTTAAAATAGAAATATTCCTCTTTGAGTAAATAAAATAATGTACATAAAACAGCCAATATGATGCACAGAGCACTTGAAAAGCAGATACTTAGTATTGATTTCTTTATTCTTTCCCTAGCCAGAAAAGAAGAAAACTAAACCATCAGATATGGCTTCACTAGGTAAATTCCTTTTGTGACGTAGAGCTCAAGATGGTAAAGATGGATGATCCCACTCAAGATTCTAAAATAAAACAATTTCCTTCTATAAGCTACGAGTACTAATAAAACTCAAATCCATGTTATACTAGATGCAATATATATACTTTTTTTTTTAGAGTGAGTATGCACCAGTGATCTGTAGAACACAAAAAGAATCTACGGTGAAATATACTTCCCTGTGGTAAAAAAAAAAAAAAAAAAAAAAAAAAAAAAAAAAACTACAGAGCTACTGCTCCCAAGGGCTCTATAATTTATGTAATCATTTTTCTGTAGCTATATTAAAATATATTTTATTTGCTTAATCATATTAGTAGTATGATTATATTTGAACTTCAGAAGTACAAATATAATTTTTACATTGATGATATGCCTAATTTTTAAATTCTAAGCTAAAAGGAAATATGTCCCCAAAGTTCTGGGTCATCTGTAACACAAGTTATTCTGTGTCTAGGGGAAATTTCAATGTCGTGCCAGGTCCTAATTCTGTTCACAAAATGTGTGTTCTATTAAAATTATTTAACTCATATCATGCACACAATAGCTAGTTTTTGCTCAGCTATGCAGAGAACTCAATCTTCCAGCTTTTGTTTCTTAACAATGTACATAGACAACAAGATTTTTTTTCCCAATAATGCATTCTCTAAATGGAAAAATGGGTTTACTTTCTACTTTAAAATACCTTGGGTTTGGCTGCATTGAGACTCAAAGTACACGTATTTGAATTGTTTTCCAAGTTCTGGAAATGTGTAATTTCCACATGAAAGAGATGAAATCTTAGTGGTTAACAGTACATTGGGTTCCATATTTCTATCTGTGAGCATACACAAGGTGTGATTAAAAGATACAGTGAATGTTTAAATAAAACAAAATTTATTACAGTAAAAGATACATTGTCATTTATCCTCCTCAGAATACACCCCCTCACTTCGAACACACTTATCCCATCATTCTTGCCACTTTCTGAAGCAGTTCTGGAAGTCCTCTTTCATGAGTGTCTTTAGTTGTGCTGCTGTGGCTGCCTCAATGCCCTGAATTGATTAAAAATGTTTACCTTTCATGGTCATTTTGACTTTTGGGAAGAGCCAGAAGTTGCACAGTACCAGATCCGGTGAATAAGGTGGACGAAGACACATCATAATGTTTTTATTTGACAGAAACTGTCATACCAGAAGCGATGTGTGACACAAAATTTGATGTTAATGCTTTCGTCGTGATCCATGATTTATGACACACTTAAAAATAAACCTTCTCTCAACTGTAGCTCACACCCGACTGACTGCGCTGAACAAGTTGAAACTTGTCACACACTGTTACTAAGGTTTGACGTACCACTTACAGTATTGAAGATCCCTGCCTTTCTGTTGGATGTCACTCAGCAGCAGCATTCACCGTATTTTTTTTAGCACACCTCATAGGCACATTTATGATACAGAAAGTAATTTCTACTCCAACATATTATTATGCAGTTCACCCCAGCCTAGAATTACAGAAGCATAGGTTCAAAAATTGTCTCTTGAAAAGATTAATAAAAGAATATAGAATATTCACTCTGTACATCATATATGAAAGTAAAATTGTTTTATTATATTTTTGCTGAACTCTAAGAAAAAGTAAATTGGAGATACAGCTGGGACTGAACCATGAAATAAAAATGTAACCAAGGAAATCACCTCCATCTCATGAGCATGTTACTTTTTTTTTTTTTAAGAATATACTATAGGAATTATAAAAGGCCAAGAAAGAGATTTATCAATATCACTTACCTCCATAGAGTTGCTTTGGTCAATATTACATTTTTTTACACAAATTTGTTACAAGTTGATTATTTATAAAAATCAAGGGTTACTTAATAGATGGAATAGAAATTGAAAAATAGTTTTCTAAGATTCCAATGGGAATTTCAGCAATGATTCCAAATAATATCTCTAACTAGGACTGCCATAGTTAACAAAGAAAGAACTCCTCCATATATCATATGCAACATGTGAAACATATGAATACTAAAAAAAAGTTATGCTTCACTTGAAATTCAAATTTAAGTGGCCATCTTATATTTTATGTAACAATTCTTAGTTGTGTTTCAAATATGCTTAATAAATCAATTTCTGAAAAAAGGTACTTGTATAGGATTTGTCACTTATTCAGAGTTACTAATTCCTCCCTTTTCCTCTCTTGTCCTTTGTTGAGCATACCTGTCACTCCTTTAAAAATGCAGAATGCTTTGCTAGTTTTGGAATATGTTCTTAATCCTGCAATAGTCAACTTGTTTTAGCATCATTTTATTTCCCAGAGTGCAAGATTCCTGCTTTACGAAAAGGTGTCACACTGGGATGTAGGCATTTGTTATCCCCCCTCATACACACACATCAGCGGTAGGGGCTATATGCCCTTTACAGGTACTATTCCGTCTCATCATCTTCCCTTTCTCTCCAACGCAGATTCTCAAACAACTTTCTCACTAAAGTAGTGCAGCTGTGGCAGTTTTATGAGAGTGAAGAGACAAGTGTGTAGAAAGTTTAGGGTGTTTTGCGTCCTTAAATGTTAGAGTAGGCACCACAGTGAATGAATGGGGCAAGTCTCCGTGGAGGAGTGCAGGTGGGGATCTTGCCACAGAGTAGGGATGCCTGGCAGCAGTGAGGAGGAAAGCAGCAGCAGTAGAGGTCCTGGAATAAGGCTACAGCAAGTACCCTGACTGTATGTACCGTGTTTCCCCGAAAGTAAGACATAACCGGAAAATAAGCCCTATCATGATTTTTCAGGAGGACATCCCCTGACCACAAGTCCTACGTGTCTTTTGGAGCAAAAATTAATATAAGACCTGGTCTTATTTTGGGGGAAATATGATATATGGAAACGTGTCAGCCAAGGAAGCGCCTCGTATTTATGAGTGAGCTCAGAGATAAAGATCAGCAAACTCTGCCTGCGATATACATTCTTTGTTTTTAGAACAAAATATATTAGTAGTACCATAAAAGTAGAATATGAATCATTTCTAGAAGAGGAAGGAAGATAGAGTGGGTTGGGTAAAGATACAGTGAATGCAGAACTCCCAATTCTACTTTTCTCACTGATATAAATATGAAATAAACAGCAAGCACACTGCTCAGCAATCAACTTTTGTTACATCTTTTTCTAATATATAACTCAAAAACTGCAGACTCTTATTTAATCCTTTTCCTCAACAAAAAACTCACAGGGCATGAATTCGCTTCATATCCTTTCCTTAATAAAAATCCAATTAATCCAAACTCAATGATGTGTTATAAGACCTTAATAAGTCCTTTTCAAATTTCCGTTAAGATTTACTCCAAACATAAAAGCATTCTTTGCTTATTAAAAACCTGTTAATTTGCAATTATCCTGCTTTAATTGAAATATTTTTCAAATTCAGAATGTTCAATTTACAAACTACTTTCCAGAAACATATCTATTATTTTGGTGAGGTTTATATATACAATTATGTACATGTGTATGTGTGTTTGTCTGTGTGTGTTCTTATAAGTATAATTACATGGATGTGCACATATTGAGTGTTCACATAATTTTTGAATAATTTAAATATTTAGAATTTAAATATGTAAAATATGCAGACTAAAACTTTTAAAATAAAGATCACTAAAAAATTTAGGGAAAAATCTTGGGATATTTAACCTAATTTTTAGAGATATTATTCATTTTCTAAAAAAAACTTATTGGCGATCACACAGTTGTTGAGTGGTTTTTTAAAAAAATGCTTATGATCTGGCTCTCATGTTCACTGAATGAAAGACATTTTGCTAAGAACAAAATTTCCATCATAGTCCCATGGGTCTTTTATAAATAAAGTAGCCCAATGCATGACATTCTTTGGTTGATTCATAGATCAAAAAGTTGGTCAGTCAAAATTCATTGCTCCTTTGAATCATTGGATGGGGAGACTTCTTTGCTAGAAGAAAGGTTTATGGGAAATATTTAATCATTGCAGATCCAGGCTGGAAGATTGCTATAATCTAGCAAGGCAAGAGTCATTCACCCCTAAAGTAAGCTGACTGAAACCTCATAAGTTTTAGTTCCATTTCTGCCAGCTAATTGATCATTGGCAAATTACTTAACTCCTTTATGTTTCAATTTCTTCATCAATAAAATGGTAATAAAATTTTACTTTTGTTCATAGAGTTGTTTTATATTTCAAATGACTTCATATTTGTAAAATACATACGTAGTGACAAGCACATGACACGTGCTACATAAGTGTTTGTAAACTTTTGTTTTACAAAAAAAAAAAAGAAAAGAAGTGATAAATTCTTGAAAATGAATCATATACTGAATGAAACAGAATCAGAACTAAAAAAGAATTAAAATCCATTACCATTACAACTATGATGCATGTATTCATGTTTGTAGATTTAAGTTATATTAAAACTTGTGCTAGGCCCTTTTCACATATATTATCTAGTTCAACCCTTTAATAACTCTGTGAAGGTATGTTATCATTAATTTACAGATTGGAGAAAAAAAAATTACCTGAAGCTTAGAGAGATAAAGAAAATTTCTCTGGGTAACAACAGCTGAAAAATGATAGACCTGAATTCAAACCCAGTCCTAGAGACTTTAATTCCAGTACTCTTTCCATGAGGCAAGGAGTACTGTAGCATTATGGGAAGGATTTAGATTTGCTCATAACAAGTTTAGATTTAAATCATTGCATCTAAGAAGAGCACACCTTGAGTTTTGTCTTCTCTTACTTAAATAGTAATAAGTATCATTTTAAAGAACCTACTATTGTACAAGATGATTTACACATACTGTCAAATTTTAAAACTCAAAGTAGATATCATTTATATTCTCAGATGAAAATATTTGGTTGAGAGAGATTAAATAATTTACCCAAGTATATCCTGACAATAAATTGTCTGGCTAAATGGGAATCAAATCTAGGTGCATTGAGCTCGTTCCAGTAAATCATATTACCTTTTATTTAAATACATCTATGTAATTGAGCTAAGCCTGATTTTTAAATAAAAAATCTCAGTTAACATCTTCTCTATATTACAAATCATTCCTACATTTTTTCCCATAAAAGTTTGAAAATCATCAGAACTTATACTGCATTTCTGTAGTTTTTCCACTATTTAAAAATATGGGATAACAGAAAACCATTAACAAGACTAATTTACAAGCCAGTAATTCTCTCTCCTGAATTTGATTTTAAAATAGGAAGGAGACAAAGGAAAATGAAATAGAATAATAAAAGTAGGAAAAATCAGGAAGAATAAGAAAATTCTAGAAAGTAAATATTCTTTTTTTTTTCCCCCCCAAATATTATTAAATTGTAAAAATTGGGAGGTCAGGGAAATGAAAATTTCAGAACACGTAGGGGGCTATCTCCCTTTCATTATTACTTGGCCCAAACACTAATTCTGGGTTTAATCCTAATTTCTGCACACAGGTAATGTATAGTCACAAAAAGGCTACGGATTATGAAATTAGACTGACTTGAATTTTAATCTCAGATTTGCCAGTTCTGAATGATATAAGCAATTTGTTGATCTACTCTGAAACTCTATGGGACTAGAAAGGGATTTTTGGAGGAAAAAAAAAAATTCTTGTTCTAGGTTATGAAGAATAGATACGTTTGTTTAAAAGGCAAAACATTATCAAGTTGTGTGATTCCTAAATGCCGTAGCAGTTACAACAGTATTTCTTCAGATAATTGTTAAAACCAGATTCCCAGACATCTTGACATTCTGTATGTTTGACAAGCATAAGGACTTCTGATGAACAGCCAGTTTAGGTACAAGAGCCTAGACAAGTTGGGTATCCTAAACAGAAAGAAAAAAAAGTAATGTACGTAAAAAAATTCCTGGTGAACAGAATGTTACAGTAGCAACATCAAGTTTATGTCAAAAAGAGAAGGTGATGTGCCTACTAAGATTAGCTAAATAAGTAACTTGCATATTATTGGCAGAAACATTTAGAAACTACTGAAAGGTTTTAAATGGAAAGGCATACCAAGAACAGTTTTGGGTTTGAAAAACATTATCAATAGAGGTGTAAGGAGGGTGGGTTTGAATAAGGGGAGAAGGGAGACAGAAACATTAGCAGAAGGCTCTTGTCATAATCTAATTAAGAGTAAATTCTAAACTGTTTGAAATGAACAGGAATAGTATAAAGAAAAAGAAGTGTTAAATTTAGGAGATAACCCAGGTTTGACAGAACTTGTGACTATGAATAAAAGAAAAGAGAGAATTAGTTACAATGATTCCACAAGTTTTTTCACTCCATTGATCGCAAAAATGTTGGTGTCATCAGTAGAAGGGAAGTTGTGACACTTCTTTCTTTAGCTTCAAGTATAGATGCACTCACCAAAGAGTAAGAAAGAAAAACAATTTTAGAAGAAAAAAGAAGAAAGATAATGTAACATAATGTTATATTTGATTGCTTAGCAATGCTTAAGTCCTAACAAATCAGAGATTTGCTTCTTTCTGATATCTAATTAGAACTATGAAAGCATCTTGTTTTAACCAATAATGCACAAAAGGGGAAGTTAATGCATCTGTCCACTTTATATTACTATTTACTTTAATCTTTTAATCTTTCAGCTTAATGTTGATTAATTGACTGTGACATTGCTTAGCAGTACGCCTATATTTGTGTGTGTCATGCAAATATCAAATGCATGTATCTAAATGTTTAAATTATTAAAAGAAAAATTATTTAAAGTATTTCCATGTATGTGCATGTGAAAACTATAATAATTCAATAGCAAGGCTTAACATCTATTTTCTTAAAAGGTCTGAAAATTTAAGTTCTACAGCAGTATTCATTTTTCATAGCTATAATATTTTCTCTGTATTTCACATATTAGGGAAAGATGTGAATTTTATACCAAGCTAGGGAACATCTCTCTACAGTTATTCATCAAGGACAGTGGTATAGGTCATAATTTATTCTCTAGCTTTAAAGTTTGTCCTCTGAAGGTGGCTCACTTCAGTATTTAAAGTTCTGTAGATAAAGGGTACAGAAATGTTTGGTGACAAACCAAGTGTATTAATAATAACTCTAGACCTATATAGGGCATACATTTTAAGAATTCTCTTAAAGGGCTAATGGAAGTACTTTATATCTTTTAAAGTACTTATACATGCCATTATTTTATTAATAATGACAAAATTAATAATTTTCCCATTTTGGTCAAAATGGGAACATTTCTAAACTTTCTTTAATATTCACCAAATAAATACTATAATAGAGAATATTTTAAAAAAGGTGCTGAGACATCATAGGGGAGTACTGTAAGTTTTATATATAAGTTAACTATAAGTTTTATATAACAAGGAGAATTAATGTTTCTTGGCATCTCTCATGTAGATATATTTCATACTTGTGTTAATAAAGATTGATCTTGCTTCTTTATTTTCTTCCAAGTGACTAGTTTTAGATTAAAGAAAACAACATCAAATGTAGATTTCACACCAGTCTTATGAAAAATAGAGACTATTTGACTAGTTCTAAATTATTCACTTACTAACAGAATAAAGGCTAAGATTCTTAGCATTTTGATTCTTAATTATTATCTTCACTCTAGTTTACTTCATTTTCATTTGTAATTCATGCACAACTAAATATGTATTCAGGAGCCTTTAATTTTTAATAATCTTGGAAGAATACACTAATTTAGATACTCAAATGAGCAATGATTTTTTTTTTATGTTGTAATCCTTAATTATTATTTTAGCTAAGGTTCATTTTGGACAATAAGTTAAAATGAAAATACTTATGCTTTATAAGAAAACCTGATCACTTTGGTCTTTATCACATTTCACAGAGGAGACTTAAATACCATTTATGTTCTATCGTGCATTTAAAACCAGTGAGGGATAAAGATAAATTTTACTTGACCAATAGAAAAAAAAATGACTGTAAACTGGCTCTGAATACGCATCATGTAGTTTTCATCTTCTGACAGAGCAGTATTTCAGAAGATAACAGAGAGGAGGAATTTATGGTAGGTGCATTACTACTTAGGAACTAATCTCAAACACATGGCTGTTAACGTGAAATATGGATTTTAATAATCCTGGCTCTATGAGTTCTGTGATCCTGCCTGGTGGGAATGTGATTAGCCACAGCCTGCAAGATTAATTGAGATATATAGCACATGACTACATCTAGTGAATTTCAAGCTACTCTGATTATGCTTGAATTTGCATGGTTAATATTATATATCCTTATAGTTCAAACAAACAAACAAACAAATAAATCAATATTCTATTATGACAAGAATGAGGACTCTTCTTTCTTTAGGTAGTTAAAGAGGTCACTTAAAGTATAAAAGAGGGAAAGTTTTTAAAATGTAGATAGAAAGATAGTTTAACGATTGATAGCTAGAGCTTATAAAAAGTTTTGAAATACTCTCATGTGTATTATTTAAAATAAAATTTTATTCAGGAAAGAAAAATAGTTTCTGACATCAACACATACAAATTTAGGAAATGAGAATTTTAAATCAAGAGATTTAATTAATGATGACAGGATTTTTTTTTGTTACTTTGCAAAAATGGATAGGATAGAGATTCACTTTTTTAAATAATGGATACTTTTTGATAGTATTTACAAACACTGCCAAATATAAGAGCAAGAAAGCTACTCAGTCACCACCTATTCGTTTTTAATTCTTATTAAATATTGATGATAATTAAAGATTTATGCTGAATGAATTAAAATAAATAAGCAAGTGAAGACTATTATATGTGTAATAAGGTAAGGAAAATATTTTAATAAAAGTAATTGCTTACATGTGAGACCAAGTTCCAGCAAATGCTTTTCATAAAGTTCTAAATGACATACACAAGTATAAACTCTCTTTATTATTATTTTACTTATTGCCTAAATATGGCTATGTTCTTTTCTCTCTTTATCTTTTTTTTTCTTATTATTATGCACAGTCCTGGATGATCACACATGATGTTATGCTTTTTATGCCTTTAAATTTCAACCAAATCTAAATCTCCATACATAATACTTCAGCTCCATTATTGATATGGCCCAATGTGTAGGATGAATTTCCTCCTACACATTTGTGAAACCCAGCCCATTGCCCACCCACCAAATTTGACCCTCGTTCTATGTCCATTCCTTCTTTTAATTTGTGGCAATTCTACTCACCTAGTAATAAAATAAACTTTGCCTTTTTTTTTAACTCTTCATTTTAATCTGTACATCCAACAGAGCTAAAGTACTAAATATTTAATGAGTAATTAATGTTTCCCTCAAAAGTCTTCTCTTTGAAAAAGCTTTGATGACATCCCTTTCCACCCCCAGGAAGGTGGAATTTTCTGGTGCTTTCAAAGCACTTCACTCTAAATTAGCAATTCTGTTATTATTCTAACTAAAAAATCTGACTTTTCAAACTCACCACCCTCTGTTTCTCTTTTTGCATTGTTTTTGAGCCAAACTATACTCCTTCCCATGCCTTAAATAGACTTGCGTCTGTTCAACCTCTGCACATGTTAATTTATGACCCCATGAATAACTGCATTCCTTTTTCTTAGGTGTGCATTTATCAAGAAAATTGAGATGCTCTAAAAAAAGCAAGCTTTCCTAAAGTGAAGAAATGGGACTATATGCTTGTTTAAGTGAATTAATAATCTAAACCTACCAATTATAGAATGACTATATTCTAGACTGTAGGAATTGAAGTACATATATTAAGCAACCATCTTTGAAGTTATTTCATTGAATTGATCAGAATCATGGAGTCACTTTCAAAGGAAGAAAGAATGAAAATACCAGTAATCTCCAGTTGATAATGGTGAAAACTAAGATTGGCTATGATTAGAATTCAAAAAATTTCAACAAGTCCTCTTAGATCACATCTGGACTCAATGACCCCATTCTAAGACACCAGACCTGGAGGGAATCCGTACACTATGAAAGACATATAAAAGGAGGGCTATTTTATGTAAGTGATAATAAAGCATTATTTTAGGAAGGAGGACAGAATAAGAATATACATGTGTTCAAGGGAGATTTGTATATTTTGCTGGATGACAGCTCTAGAGTGAACAGTTAAAGCAACCTGACGGAATATATACAGCTCGCTTTTTGTGGTTGGGTCATTGGTTTTTCACCAAATATACCACAGGTATTGCCAAAAGCAGAATCATTGTCTGGATTAAATTAAATCTTATTAAAACAATGTTATTTGGAAAAGATTACTGGAATAACTAGAAACTCTGTAAGTTCAAGAATTTCCGGGCATCATAACATATTTCAAAAGTAAAACTATGTTATCCTCTGAAAAAGACTCAGTAACTACTGACAAAGAGAGGAGTCTTCTCCTGGGGTAACTTTTGCACTTAAAATTTTTTCACTCCTTTTTGCATCTTTGAAACCTGATGTATTTCATCTTCAAAAGTAGCATGAATTCCAGAGAGTAGAATATTCTTACAGGGATATATAGTGGTGGTATTTAATATTTTAAATATAGTAGGTATGTGATAAACATTTCCTTACTAATTGGAATTTGGGATAAAATCTGATTCTCCTTTTTTTGTTTGTTTTATAACATACTTAGTATATTAAGAATCTTTTTTGGTCATTTGATAGTAAAAAGGAAGGACAAAACATTTTGTGGTTCTTAACATATATTTGTATCTTGATAGATAACAACATGCCTCAATTTGTTCCATTTCTTACCTTCATCCAGAAACTATGCTGTACAGTGTGACTCAGGTCTACTCATCAAAGTCGGCTTTTAATATTCGGAAAGAAATCAAAAGCCATTCTAGCTTCTAATTTTCATCTCCCAATTCATACTGATTTCATAATTATTTGATTTAACATATGAGATCTGACAATTAAGTTTGCGAACTTGTTCTCAATGATGTTGCTAACTTTTCTTTGGTATCAGAGGGATTATCCAATATGAATTTGTACCAACTGGACAGTTAACCAAGTTTACTCTTTGGAAGTGCTGAAAAGGCTGCATGAAAAAATTAGACAATCTGCACTTTTTGCCAACGATTCATGGCTCTTGTATCACGACAATACACCAGTTCATATGGCACTGTCGTTGAGGGAGGTTTTTGCCAGTAAACAAATAGCTGTATTGGAACACCCTTCCTACTCTCCTGATCTGGGCCCCAATGACTTCTTTCTTTACCCAAAGATACAGGAAATATTGAAAAGAAGACATTTTGATGACATTCAGGACATCAAGTGTAATACAATGACGGCTCTTATGGCCATTCCAGAAAAAGAGTTCCAAAATTGCTTTGAAGGGTGGACTAGGTGCTGACATCAGTGCATAGCTTCCCAAGGGGAGTACTTCGAAGGTGACTACAGTGATATTCAGCAATGAGGTATGTAGCACTTCTTCTAGGATGAGTTCTCAAACTTAATTTTCTGACCTCATAGCATTTCTTAAGTTTTGCTGTGTATACCGAGTGCTTTCTCTGTGTGGGATAACACAGGGACTGTTACAGAAATGTTGAGCCAAACAGGATAAAACTCAGTTCTGAGTGAGAAGGTTTAGTCACTGGGAGCCAGAAAAGTGTGTGTGCGTGTGTGTGTGTGAGTGTGTGTGCTTCTTGTTTCACTTATAATGGTGCTTTAGCAGCACATTACAGTCCCCTATATAACTTGTTCAGAATTATTTATTTATATGCTCACACTATTTACAATCTTGCACATGGGTTATATTATGCATAATCATTTCTAGCGATATAATCTCAAAGTTGCTTTAATCCAATGAAAGTGAAAAAGTTCCAGCAGAGTGACTTAAATGTCTGATATCTGTGTTAAATGAATGGTCAAAATAACTACTGGCCAATACCTCTCTCTACATGTTGAAGTCCTGTCAATGTAGGCATTACATAAAATTGATAGAACGTGTGATTAAATTTGTATGGCTTTTTGAAACCAGAAAGACCTGAATTTTAAGGACTTGACCAATTTTTAGCTGTGTCAATCTAGGTTTGTTTCTTAACCTCTCTGAGACTCAGATTTACTCACTTTAAAATAGATATAATAATGCCTATGATTATTGTAAAGATTAATTATAAAGACCTTTGTTCAGTACTTAGTAGGTCTAAGCACTCAATAAATGACAAGTGTACTTATATGTTAGCCCTCTTCACAGAACATTTTCCCAAGGAAAATGTTATTAAAATAAAAAGATGATTTGAAAGAATATATATACTGATTTCTTTGACATGTATGTGACTTTAGATGAAACCAGTTAATTAAAATTTAAAAATTACATAAATATTATAAAATATAAAATCATCATTTTTAAAGGGTTTAAAAATATGAGTTATATACCTGCTGCTTGAAGTTGACATTTTCACTTAGTGTTCGGAAGAAAAGCTTTTCTTGTATTTTTTTAAAGGATCCTCTCTCTCTTTACATATTTATAAATTGCTTCATTGTATTGAAGTTTGTTTATTTTAAAAGAAAAGAACATTACAGCACATTTCATGCTTATATACTTCATTGATTCAATCCCATTTCTGAGGTCATTATATAAACAAAATAAACAAGAGTATTTCTTTTTTCCTGAACAGATAGTACCTAATTTTAACTTTGGCAAACAGCTTTTCAAGCTAATGTTTCAATATTTGACTAGAAAACAGCTGGGTCTTCTGGAGAATTAATGAACTAACCTGAATGTTAACAGATCAAACAACTTGAATAAAAAGATACAAGGATGGATTCTGAATTCTTGAATATCTGAATAATATTGGTAATAGTGCTTACATGCTGTTGGTTTGAATATAGTCCAGACAATTGGGAAATATTCATTGTTGAAGATAGCAAATATTAGGAGAATGAGTCAGTATATCTCTAGTTTTCAATTAGAAAAAAGGCAATCTAAGATATGATGATAAAAATCATTATGATAAGGATACACAATTCCATAATAATTTTATAATTATATTAATAAGCATGCCACTTTTAAATGTACAGAATGTTTTACATTGAAGTAATTTATGACATTTTATTCATTTTAACATCTAATACTGTATTGCAAGTAAATTGAAAACGGAAAACTGAGGTAAAAGCCTTTGTGTTTCTTTGGGGCAAGAAAATGACACTTCATATTCCTAAAGTTTTCAGTATTGTTGGCCTCTGCTGCCCATCTGAAATATGTACCTTAAAACGTATGGTTGGGTAGTTGTAGCAGCACTTATAATGCACATAACTTTTACATGATAAAAATGGATAAATAGGTTTATTTCATCTGCATTTTCATAATATCTGGTCCTTGAAAGATCACAATTTTGCGAACATTCATAAAATGAAGAGTTAATAGGAGCTTGCTATTTTCCCTGTTATTAATAGCTCTATCTCTGCTACTGAAAAAACAAAACTCAACAAAATACAGTAAGTAAATGAGGAAAGTAACTTTGTTCATATCACAAATTAATTGGTACCAAGAAACTCTGGAATGCTTTTTAAACATAGAATCAGATACAGCTGTATGAAGACATTAGGAGTGAAATAGGAACAAAGCAATTTTCAAAGCTAAGTCACAGAGAAAGAGTTGAAGGCAACAGAATCTATTACTCATCTTTATAGCTACTCTGTTTAACAAAATCATTGATATTACTTAGAGAAAATTTCTAGACAATGAAGTAGACTTTCTAAAGTTATTTTCTAGTTCAAAGAAATATTTATTGTAAGATACATAAAAACAAAAGTGAAAGTTAACTGTTTTCTGTCTTTCTATTGGAGGTCATCATACTGCATTTTAAAGGTATTCATGATCTGTGCATGCACATTTAAAGCAGAATAGATCACATATTACATATTTACAATATAAAATTAAGTTTGGAATGCTTTATTCTTCAGACATAAAATTATTTTTATTTTGTTTCATTAAAATTTTCTATGTATGTTAATACTTTCAAAGTAATTGAATATTTGGAATGAGTTAGAGTTCCAAAATTAATTAATTAATTAATTCTGCTTTTCCTACTCTACAATACAGCTTATTTTCTACCACCTAAATAGGTGGTCACCTTAATGATCTCTATTCAAAAACATATATTTTTTCTCAAAACTTTTTCTCAAAACTCAGCTCTGGGAGAACACTTCTCAGTTTACATCTCTTCTATTTCGCTCTCTCTTCTATTCTTTATTCACTCATGAAGTCCATTTGCATGATTTGTGTCTATGTTTGACGGATTTTCATATACCAGAGTAGACCATGATTTTCCTTTTGATTTCTATATGTCCTTGACTGACTCAGTGTATAGGTATGATATTTACCTATCAGGTAAATATCCGATAGGTTTGTAGAACAAATGAAATAAATATTTAATGCACATTTATTTCAAGATTATAAGCTAAAATAATTCTTGAATAGACATTTCATGTCTTACTCAGTTTTTATTTTGGTGTCATCAAAGTTGCTGTTAGTTGCCTTCCTAGTAAGTGCCCTTTTTATGATGTCTTCCCTTCACCCTCCTGTGGAAGCTAAAAAAATGACACATACTCATTTTTTTAGGGTTAGTCAAAGAGGAGGATTATAATAACCTTTTGAATGCTTACCCTTGAACCACTCCCACCCTCTGCCTGGCCTCAAGATAGTCTGAAAAATGGCAGGTAATTGTGATTCTATCTTACCGTGTACACAGGACCAGGGCAGTAACCATTTAATATAGAATAAACCCCATCTAACTATTTTCTACCTCATTATAGATCTTTCACTATTGATCAGCCACCAATTGTAGCATTTCCAGCCAAATTTGCGAATATGATTGCTTTAGAAATGCAATAGAGGAAAAACCATAAGAAGAAAGTCCAAACAAGGCTATAATGTTCTTTGATATTTCAGTCAGCCATTCTAATATTTTCCTATCTAACTTTTACAGCTAATTGAAATAAAATGACAGACATTAAAGAAAATTATTCTATAAGTTCATATAACTTTGCATTGTCTAAAACATTACTGTATATATTCTGCATTGATTAGAATTTTCAGTAAATAAAATGTGTATCTTTTTTATTTTCCCAAGTGTTTATCTTTTATATGTGTTACATTTCATACTCCAGATGGCAACTCACTTTTACTTATCAAGATGGGTAATCATAGAAATAATTTTGAGTGGAATTTACCTAATATTCTAGTTTGAGAGTTTAATCATTTTTCTTCCCATACCATAATATTTATTTAACATTCAGTCTCAAGGAAAATGGCTTTAATAAAACATTATATTTTTACAGAAATATGATAAAGAAAGAAAAACATGTCTTTCTCTGCGCAAATCAGGCAACATTTTTTTCATTATTTTTATTCACTTTGGTAAGATTTAGTAATGGTGAATTTTTTCCTTGCTATACCTGTGGAAATATGGAGGCTAAAAGATAATCAATTTTGCAGTAACTAATATATAATTTAGTCATGTATTAATGTATTTATATATTCATTCATTCATTCATTCATTAATTTAATATGTGCCACACCACTCTGTTAGGAATTGAGAATGTGTTCACTCTGGAGTGAAGTGCAATTCTTAAGTTTTATAAAGCAATTGTGTAATGCTGTGACACCTGAGCAAAAGGGAATTATTATGTAAAGCACCAAGAAATGGAATAGCTGGATTCATAGAAAAGTACTCTAAAGGCCACAGGAATAAGAGAAAGAGAAGACAATGACTGGCTCTCTCTAGGGTGGGTGTGCACTCTACAGGGAGTAAGGTCTTCAACTGGATCCCACAAATCCAACCACAGTAAATTTAACTTTGCATTTAGATGAATTGGACAGACTCTTAAAAAGAGAAATTTTAACAATAGGCCAATTATTTATGTCTAACTTGTGATGGTACACTACCAGCATTATTTGTAGCTTTTATAATGATTCAATTTTATAGATGAGAAATATCAGAATATTATTTATTCACTGACTTTTGCAACTATTAACACAAGCATATCTCGTTTTCATTCATAATGAAATCTGGAAATCTTATCTAAAAGCTTAATTTATAAAATTTGAGGACAAATTTGAGACATACATGTTATAAAGAAAGTTTTGTTTGTTTTTTACTCTAGACATAGACAATAATGATAAAAATCTCTCAAATTATAATATATACTTTTAGATTTTGTGAAAAGGACCCTGAATTTTAACTTTAAAACATCAGAAGCACAGTTTAAATACTAGATATTATTAATAAATATTTTTATATAATAAATTTTGCCTCAAATTTTAGTTGTCAATCAATATGAAAATGGCAATTCTTAAAAATACTAATTTTAAGAGTAAATGCTTACAGTGATTTTGTAAGAGATTTTGTAGGAGAATCATCAGGAAATAAACAAGAAATATTTTATTACATATTTCTGGAACTTGGTGAGGAAAAAAATGAACATCAACATTCCTCTCTGATAAAATAAACTCACTTTTTCAACAGTTTTATGGCCCCATTAACATTTCTTTGTGTTGGACTCAGGAAAAAAAATATATTGCTTTAATTTTGCTTTTAGGCTCACAACAGTAGTTCCCCCTTATAATCACACAGCAGCCTAGCTCACTGTCCCCTCGTGTCTTTCCCTAAGGAAAGAAGAGTCTGTAAGACTGTGCCTTTCTGGGACTCTGTTCCATCCTTGTGTTTACACCTTATGTCTCTCTGTCTGGTCCCCAAAAGATGGTTTGCAGCCAAAGACAGGTAAGACATCTCACGGGAGATACAACCTAAGCCAGGTGGAACCGAGTGGGGACCCCTAATGAGCTGCCTTAGAGAAATATGAAAAGGGGCCTTGCCTCCCCTTCCCCCTGCCTGGGAAAGTCTGTTGCCAGCTCTGGCTTTTCCCTTGCACCTGTTTGTGAGAGACATCATGAAGACAATAAAAATCAGTTCTCTCCATTTATCTCAACGGAGCTGTTACAATATGACAGACTTGACCCTGAAAAGGTACATACCTTAATTAAGACATCATGGGACCTTGTGCTTCGGCTGTTTATAGACAAAGGGTGATTGGAATAAACATTTTTCTGCTATGATGTGTGAGTCTCACAGACCGTGTAAGAAACAATGTTACTTTCTTGTATTTGTATACCTACCAATAAAAACCTCCAGTCAGCCTTATTCTGGGCTCCAGTCCTCTGAGACTGAGAGACCCCTGGCCTTCTGAGAGATTTAACTGCATTAAGTCTCTTGTTTGTTTCTTTCTTAAAAACGTAACCCAAACCGCCCCTTCTCGCACCCTCACTGCCTTTGTTACGCTGGACGTGACACCCCCTTTAGAAATTCTCTTTAGCACTGTTTCAGGTATCATAGATGTATATTACATATACCATATATATTTGTGTTTTTATCCTTTGCATGCTGTTTATACAAGTCAATTTTTATGACTGTCCACCTGAGATGAAAAGATTCGCTGCTTTGTCACACAGAGTTATTCCATCATTATTTTGATTGCAGTATCACAAGAATCAGCAATTTGATTTTTCTATTTTCTACTAATTTTATAATATGTGGGGAAAGGTAATGAAATATTCAGTTAATTTTAAAGATACTTCTAAATAAATAAAACAAAACGGAACTCATGGTTTTTCAGGAAACACCATCATGCAATTACTAAAATAATGTGTTCAAAGGAGTCATTGATATAGGAAAGCCCTTTTGGAGATGTTAACATGTAATGCATGACTATGCAGGCAGTTTTAAAGTCAAGCATCGCCTCTGTCACAAGATGTATATAAAACTACAATCAGTAAATGCATTTGACTAAGAAGGAGAAGAATAAGCTGGCAACATTGTGAGTATTCATGATAATATACTTAGGCATGCAAAATAAATATGATTTATTTAAAAATCATTCTAGAACTTTAAAACTCTGGGAACATTTTTAGAAACTGTGCGACGTCAATTAAGTTCGCAAACTCATCCTGGAAAAAGTACTGCATATCTCATCGCTGAATATCACTATGGTCACCTTTGAAGTACTTCGCTCGGGAAGTTATGCACTGATGCCAGCACCTAATCCACCCGTCAAAGCAATTTTGGAACTCTTTTTCTGGAATGGCCATCAGAGCAGTTGTCATATTACCCTTGATGTCCTAAATGTCATCAAAATGTCTTCCTTTCAATATTTTTTTTATCTTCGGTTAAAGAAAGAAGTCATTGGGGGCCAGCTCAGGTGAGCAGGGAGGATGTTCCAATACAGTTATTTGTTTACTGGCTAAAATCTCCCTCACAGACAGTGTGGTGTGAGCTAGTACATTCTCCTGATGCAAGAGACATGAATTGTTGGCAAAAAGATCAGGTCGTCTAACTTTTTCACGCAGCCTTTTCAGCACTTCCAAAGACTTGGTTAACTTGGTTAACTGTTTGTCCAGTTGGTACAAATTCATAATGAGTAATTCTTTGATATCAAAAAAAGGTTAGCAACATCATGAAACAAGTTTGCGAACTTAATTGTCAGACCTTCGTATTTAATGAGTATTTGTCCTTTACAGCATTCTCATTACCTGATCCTGTTAAACAATCAAAGTACAAAAATTATTCTTAATTTAATCATTTTCACCTGTGTTCTTTTTCTATTTAATTGTTGAAAAAAATCACACACATTAGAAAGCGCCTGGATTTCAGTAACTACTTCTACGGTGATCTAAGGAAGAACAAAGGAATCAGGTAGTAAAAACCCAATAATTTCATCCCAGAAGTTTAAAAAAGTATGAAAACATAAATTGCCTTCGTGCATAGGGTATAAAAACACTGAGTGAAACAATGGTTCCCTTTTCATACTCTTTGCAAGACAACAACTATGCACAGTCCACTTTCAATATGTGCACAGTATTTTTCTACCTCTTTAAAAGAGGACTATCTACATAAACTATTTGGAATTCTTCTGTGTAGTAGACTAGTCTCTTCTCCCCCATTTACTTATTTAATCAATCATGCATTTATATCAGTAAGGATACAATGACGTTTATTTTATACTTTTGGTGTTAGTCCACTACATTTTATTGCTCAAATAGTTTCATCTTTGGCTATAATGAACTCTTTCAGTTAGCTCCTATATCCCTTTGACATATCCCAATGATTGTCACTTTCTTTATTTTTTTTGGGTAAGGGCATTTTCTTCACGCTGACATCACACAATGCTCCAAGGTCATGGTTGATTTTTTTTCTTTTAGGAATGGATTGCTTTTTTAAAAGAGAGAGGTGAAAATAGATGAGATATATACATATATAGAAAATATTGGATTTAGGTTAGCCTCTTTTTCTAGCTCATATTCATGATTTTCCAGTTTAGAATAAACATCAATGTATAAGATAATAGATACATTATGTAAAAAATCCTATTTGAATATACTACATGTAAATGATGGTTACCATAAAGAAGCATATTTTAAAACATTTATATGTATTAAATCACTTAATCCTCAAAGAATTCCTATAAAATAAATATTGTTACTAATAGCTATTTTGTGGAAGAGGATACTAAAGCACAGGAAAATAATTTGCCCAAGATTATAGAAATTGGTAGAGGCAAGATTCGAACTCCAGCAGTCTACTTCTAGCATGCTCTTAAACATTGCAATACCGTGTCCCTTTCTAAATCTAAAGTGTTTTTATAAAATGTGTAGAATACATATTTAATAATAGTTCATAAAATTATGTAAAAGGAAGCTTCTGTACTTATGAATTCATTGCTAACACCAAATAAATGTCTGTCAACCACGTGTCCTGTGTCTCTGAGTTTTAGCTTTTTATAGTCAACAGCCTGCTGTCCTTCCTTTAAGTCTATTTAGCGTAGTTGAAAATATACAAAACATTGCCTATCATTTCTACTCCACCTATGGATCTGATTTCTGTATTGAATTCCCTGTGTCCATCAACCTTACAACCATCCAAACCAGAAAACCAGGAGTTATTTCCAACTCTTCCTTTTTCCTTACTCACTCCACCTAAACTATCAATGATCAATTTTTCAGTCTAGAAGACCTGATGATTTTCATATTAAGCTCTTGAATTTATTACTAATGGCTTCTACTTAATTCAGATCCAGACAAGTCTTGCTCTGTTTAGATTCTTAGAACAAATTCCTCGTAATGATACTCCACCTAATTCTAACCCTCATTTTTCCAATCCCTGCCAGACTGTGGAAAAACATATGCCTTTGAATCAGACAGAACAGGGTTTATATATGATACCTAAAAGTCAAAATTATTGGGCCTGGGAAGTTATTTAACCTTCCTAAAATCCTATATCTAAATCAGTAAAATGGCAGATTTTAATATCTACCCAGATGGTAGTTTTGAGACATGATAAATATGTGTAAACCATCTAGTCAGGTGCCTAACATGTTATATCCTCAAAAAGTGGTATCTATAAGTTATATAAATGTGCACCCACTATTTGGTACAACTGAAACTAATATAATATTATATACCGACAGTGATTGAAAAATTAAAAGAATGCAGTACCTATATTTTAACTAAAATAAAATCTAAAAGTGACACCTCTTGCTTGAAAATTATCTATAGCAGGCTCAACAAACTTGTTCTGTAAAATGCTAGATAATTTTTGCTTTTGTGGACCATATGATTTCTGTCACAAACTACTCAGCTCTGTTGTTGAAGTGTGAAAACAGCCGTAGACAACACTAAGTGAATGGATTTGGTTATGTTCCGATGAAACTTTATTTACTAAATAATGGCAATAAGTCAAATATAGCCTGCTGGCCACAGTTTGCTAATCTCTGATTGATAACATTCAAGTCCCTTAGAATGTCTTTTATAGAGTCTTATTGTGATATAATGCATGCTTTATTCTGGCTGCTTCTCTCTTTCCTTCCCTTCTCACATTTTACATTACAGTAACATTGAACTACTTATGATTCTCTGCAACATTGTTTTCTCACTCCTCACATTCAGTTCTTTCTATCTTGATCACCTTTCTCATCCCAGATGTAAGTTCTGCATGTTTACTTATCATGTGTCAGCTCAGGCTTCATTTCACCCAAAAAGCCTTTTAGAGATCTTAGGTACACACATATTTTCATGTGTCTATCTCCTGCAACAACAGGAACTGTATCATATTCATTTCCCTACTTTTATAATCTGACTCAGTAAATATTTGTTGAACTAAACTGAACTTTCATATTGTCAAATATGATCCGTTCCAAAAAACATTCATGTCAGTTTTTAAATGAAAGCAACAATCTAGTCTGTCAAGATCCTATTAACACATTGGTTTTATATTTGAGAAATAATTTCTTTTCTTGTCAACTACTGAATTTGGTCATTTTGTGGGCAAGACTCCATGTTTCCTCCTGTTCTTCGTTATCTCAACTCCACTGGCCTTTACTCCGTTCTTGAAGGCACCATGTTTCCTCTTCCACTAGGTGCTTGAGCCCTGACTAGCATGTCTCATTTCCACTCCTCTTCATCTTTCAACCTCTACTCAAATTCCTCTTCCTTTTAAACATTTACAGTTATCCTAGGCTGTACCTTTCGTACCATGCACTGTAATTTTATACTTATTTCTCTAATTATTTGATGGAAAGTTGAACTGAACCCATGCAGATCCATGCAGAAGGCAGTTGTTTATTCCATTTTATTTTATGCTGACTCAGGTATGTCCAACATCTCAATATTTACCTCTCATGTAGATAGTGAATGAGTGTGTTGAAGAAATAAATGAATGATGCAATTTAGCTTTCTAATATTTTGTAGTAATTTTATTAATAAATTGTAACAACTCAGCTATTTTTTCACGTAGTGATATCATTTAGAGGTTTTTACCTCTTTGATGTCAAAATATTACATATATTTGTGTTTTCAATGTTTTAAATATTTTTTTTTGTTTGATGACTACATTACTTTTCAAAAAAAAATAGCTAGAAGTATATAGTTATCCCTTATTTCAGAAATGTTTCTTCAAATGTTTGCTCATGTGGTTATTAAAGTTTGAAACATTTATTTTTTTTCATATTTTTAAATGCAGTTTGTATTTTTAGATTCACCTATAGAAATATCTTTCTCATTCTTCCATGCCTGAAACCAACAACTTTGTGATATTGTCATGATTCCCCCACTCAGGGTTTGTAATATTTAATTACTTCTCTTAGGTATCATAATTACCGAACTAAGTGTTCCATCAAAATACAGTTTTTCCAAGGGACATTGTAGGTGTTTTGGAATAACAAATAAGGCATGATTAGCATTCTATGGTCAATGAAATTTATTGTTAAATAAGGTAAAAAAAAAAAAAAAAAGGCCTTACTATAAGAGGCTTTAATATACTGTTTTTAATTGCCCCCCCATAACAATCATGTTTTCCAACCTATTTGACTATGGGACCATTTTTTTTTTACCACATATCTATTTAGAACTCTTATTTCTGCCTATTATAGGTAGTAGTTTACATGACTGACCTCTTAGCAGTAAACTGCTTGAAAGCAGGGTTACATTGTGTTATTTCTATCTAACTGTTGCAAGACTTTGTATATAATTCATGTTCAAATGAAGTTTGCGTTCTTTATTGAATTGAAACGGTCCAGGATTCTGTTTTCTTCAAATGAATTTCTAATAGATTTTTCTGTTACTTTGATTTACTACATATTACAACTATTCTATTTCCTTTTGCATGTCCATATAAATTATGGCATTTTCAAGAAGAAATAACCATGGTAAATATATCATAGCCTGAATTCACTGCTGATTTATAAAACAAACAAGCATCTTAATAGCCAATCTAAATAGCACTTATAGTCATCTTAAACCTCTAGGAAATTTTGAAAACAACCCAAGTAGCCAGAGAATTATTCAAAGCTATATTTCAGAATGCTGCTGTCCAAAGTTATACTTTTGAATATTAAATACAGGCATAAAGATTGATGCATCTAAGATTGGAATATAACTTGGGTTCCTATTGTGTCACAGGACAGAAACAACACCTGATTCTACTTTTACTTTTGTTGAAATACAATATGCTACATCAAGACTTATTAAGACTTTTGTAAGTAACTGAATCTATTCTATGAGAACCGTCCATGTACACAAAGGCAGCAGAATCTTATGTTCCCTGTAATCTGTGTCTCTGGTGGTATCAATTATCACTGAGCTACATAAATGTAGTATTCATTTTCACAAAGCCCAAGAAAAAATACCGTGAAGTAACTACTATGTAACTTGAGTAATTAGAATGAGGTAAGCCCATAAAGTATGGCTAAGTGAGCATTTTGAAAATTCCATGTGTGCCTTCTGGTCTTGACCTTTAAGGTGCACCATAAGACCTAGGACACTGAAACTTAAATAAGTTGCAACTTTACCTAAAAAATAACTTCAAAGCTCTTTTTAAATTGTTTCTAAGAAGACTTTACATATAGTGAGGAAAATTATATGGGGTTATTAAACTATTTTATGTTTGCGAAGAAAAGTGTATTGTTAGGCATCTAATTACTTAGTAAATTATAGTTTCAATGCATTAAATAGTATTATATTGATCTTATCAATACAATATTTAGTATGTGTATGAGTTAAGAGTTTCTTGGGTGCAGTTCTCCACCTGTGAAGCTCAGTTACAGTTACCAACTAATAACAGTATGCAAAAAATATACAGAATTTGAATTAAAGAAATAAGTACATTAACCTTCAAGTTCTTCTTGTGTAAAATAACTGTGGAGGAGTCCAGAAAGTTGATGACCTGAAGTCAGCTCTTCACATAGACTAACAATGCCAGTCAATTTACTTCTCCCGAGTAAAATGGTTTCTGAGGCCTTAGGTTCTGTGGGAGTCTGAACAGAAATAGCTGATGTGAGGATTGCTCACCTCTGGGCTGGGTAAAGCAGGCCAGTGTTTGAGTTGTGAAGAGTTTGGCTGGCTGAGATGAAGGTTAATATTTGTCCCAGGCTACAAACTATTGTATGAACCAATGTATGAAGTATCAGATTGATACCCAGGAAAGCAGTAGCCTGCTCTCCATTACTGGCCACAGGAAGAGAGAGTCCATACATTCCCTTTACTTTGGTTATGCTGACATCTAGAGTTCCCCAAAACACACACTAGAGCCCAAAGGAGCCAACCAAACTGTAACAACCTCTCTGATCTGGGAAAGGGAAATTAAGCACATTATATATTACAGTAAACAGTGCTCGTGAGAGCTAAAAGATACTTTGAAAGAAATTTTTTAAAAAGCATTTCCAGAGGACTTTTGGGCTAGAAAAACATAATTTCTAACCTGAAATTTTCTGTATTTATTTGAAAAAGAGAGGCTATTAGTTTATTATTGGTTTAGAAGAGCAAGGTTAAAAGGTATATCAAAACACCAAGACAGAAAGGAAAACAATAAGAAATTCAGAGCAATTCTCTCCCAGCAACATATATATGTATATGTAATATATTTTTCCCCAAAATAAATCAAAATACATATATTTTAGACAAACAGAAAATAAGATAATTCATTCCACCAGACCAACTAAAAGAAATATTGAGGAAATTTATTTAGAAAGAATGAAAATTATCTTAGAAATCAGATATGCAGGGAGAAATTAAGAACTATGTATAAATAGGTGCACAAATCTATTTAAATAATGAGTGTACAAAACAATAATAATGTCACTTAGAGATTAAAAAATATATGTATATATTATATATATTTATATATATATAAACAATGGTGTGGATAAACAGGTAGATTAAATTAAGAGAAAATCTTTTAAAGTTTTCATATTGGTTTGGATATGGTATTAGTAAAAATTCTAATGGGCTTTAACAAGACATAAATGCATGTTTTAAGCTGTAGGTTATCCCTAAAAGAATAGTAAAACAATGCATAAATAAATTATGAAATGTTAAAAAAAAATACCTGCAAAGAATTTAAATAAAGAGAAGAAAAAAGAATATACAGCAGGAAGGTAAAATAGTAAAAGAGAAAAATAGTTGATTTAAACCTAAATATTTTAGGACTCAAATTGAACAGGAAAAAAAAAATTAAAAGACAATCATTGTCAACCTGGAAAAACAACACAAAACACAATTATACTGCTTAGAAGAGAGACAAATAAAGATAATAATGCAGAAAGCTTAAAATTAAAAAAAAATGAAATATGGTTTGCCGGTCATGATGGCAGAGTAGGTAAACACCATGCTCTCCTTCTCTCAGGATCACATCAATTACAACTAAATCACTGAACAACCATTATTAAGAACTGCCTGAAGTCTAGCTGACCCAAAGCCCTACAACTAAGGACATACAGAAGCCACCTTGAGACTGGTAGGAGAAGCAGAAACACAGAAAGGGCTGGTACTACACCTGCCAGTGACCATTAATAATTGGGAGGTATATCTCGGCCACAGAAGTCCTGCCATGAGGAGCGAGGGGTCCCACACCCTCCCCAGCCCAGGGTATCAGTGCCAGGGAGAGAAGTCCCTATAATTTCTGGCTGTGAAAATGAGCAGAGATTGTGACTGAGTGAGACAGAGTGGCTGGAGTCCCAGTCGCTCCTCTTAAAGGGACCACACATGGACTTACCCACTGACGAACTCACTTGCTCTGAGTTCCAATGCTGGGGCAGTGTATCAAAAGGTGGCAGGGACATACAGAGAGGAACTGAATTGTCTGCCTTTGGGGCAAGGGCTGGAAGGGCAGCTTTCTCCCAGACAAAGTGGCTGGTGGAAGCCATTGTTTCTTTGTTGAGCCCTCCCCTTCCCTGCATGCAGATGCAGGCACACTTCATATTTGAGTCTCCATCAAATTGGCTATCACCTTTCCTCTGCCCTGCTCTAGTGATTCCCTGAGACCACGCCAAAACCATCTTTCAGGAACACCCAAGTCCCTTCCAATGGCTTTTCCATATAAAAACCTGCCTGGCTTATGCTACAAACTTTTCTAAAATCTCTCAAAAGTTCACAAAACCCAAACAAGCAGCATCTGGCTTTGCCATGTCCTGTACCTCTGGCGAGTCCCAAGGCTGGCACTAGAGATAGCTGGCCTTGGTTCAAGGCTTGGTGTCTCAAGAGACACCTACAAGCACAGTGTGCGGCAACCATCTCTGGATTGCTTGTGGCTCATGCCAGGAGCCCTGGGCAGGGCATAAACTGTGGCTGAACTTGGCCTGCAACAGATCCCTCCCAGACTCTGGGTCTGGCAGGCCCACTGGCCAAATTTGGACTGAGCAAGAGCATCATCTGGCCATCTCCAAGGATGACATAACCAAAGGGCAGACTGGGCAAGCACCACAAACCCGGGAGATCAAACCCTGCTTTGTAGGGTCAGCCCCTGCACAACAGTGCCTCACAATCAATAACCCTCAGGGTTAATCTCTCCTCTTGATGTGCAAACAGCAGTTGAGCCTCAACAGGAAGGCACACACAACCCATGCAAGAGACACACGGGAGTACCCAGTTCTCATGACCAGGGAAGACTGCACTACTGGTTCCCACAGGATACCTTCTACATAAGGCCATTCTATTGAGACCAGGAGGCATAGCAGCCCCACATAGAAACAAACACAGGGAGGCAGCCAAAATGGGGAGACAAAGAAATATGTCCCAAATAAAAGAACAGAACAAAGCCTTGGGTTGGGGGTGGAGGGGAAACCAGAACAAAGTGAAGACAAGCAACCTACCAGATGCAGAGTACCAAACACTGGTTATAAGGATGCTCAAAGACCTCAGAGAGAATTTTAACAAAGAGTTAAGAAACATAAAAATGGAGACAAAAATATAAAAAAAGGACCAGTCAGAAATAAAGAATATAATAACTGAAGTGAAGAATATATGAGAGAGAATCAACGGTAGATTACATGAAGCAGAGGATTGAATCAGCTATTTAGAAAATAGGGCAGCAGAAAACAACCAAACAGAACAGCAAAAAGAAAAAAATAATCCAAAAAAATGAGGAGAGTTTAAGGAGCCTCTGGGCAACATCAAGCATTTGCATTATAGGGGTACCCAAAGGAGAAGAGAGAAAGCAAGGAATTCAAAACCTATTTGAAGAATAATGTCGGAAAACTTCCCTAACCTGGTGAAGAATATAGACATACAAGCCCAGGAAGCGTAGAGTCCCAAACAATATGAATCAAAAAGGCCCAAACCAAGGTACGTCACAAGTAAAATGCCAAAAGTTAAAGACAAAGAAAGACTCTTAAAAGCAGCAACAGAAAAGCAGTGAGTTATCTACATGGGCGCTCCCATATGATTATCAGGTGATTTCTTAACAGAAACTTTGCAGCCCAAAAGGGATTGGCACCAGATAGTCAATGTGATAAAAAGCAAGGACCTATAACTAAGATTATGCTACCCAGCAAAAAACTGTCATTTAAAATCAAAGGACAGATAAAGAGAATCCCTAACAAGATAAAGCTAAAGGAGTTTATAACCACCAAAGCCGTATTACAAGGAATGTTAGAGAGGCTTAAGACAAAAGAAAAAAAAAAAAAAATATATATATATATATATATATATATATATATGAATAATAAAGTGGCAATAACTATATATCTATCAACAATTACTTTAAATGTAAATGGATTAAATGCTTCAATCAAAATATAGGGTAGCTGAGTAGACAAGAAAACAAAACCCTTTCATATGCTGCCTGTAAGAGATTCACTTTAGATCAAAAGACACCCACAGACTGAAAGAATCGGGAAAAGACATTTCATGAAAATGGAAACAAACCAACAAAAATCTGTGGTAGAACTACTATAATAGACAAAATAGACTTTAAAGCAAAGGCTATAAGAAACATCCAAAAAGGATCCAGTGGACCCACTTCTGGGTAATTACCCGAAGAAACTCAAATTGCTACTTTGAGGGGACATATGTATCCATGTGTTCATTGCAGTATTGTTTACAATGGCCAAGATGTGGAGACAGCCTGAGTGTCTGTTGATGTCTGCATAGATAAAGAGTAGGTGGTACATATATACAATGGAATATTGCCCCGTCATGGAAGGGAATGGGTTCTTGCCAACTGCGGTGTCATGGATGCCTGAAGGGTATTATGCTGAGTGAAGTATGTCAGACAGCAAAAGACAGATGTGATGTAATTTTGCGTATATGTAGAGTTTAAAGAACAACACAAACAAACCAACAAACAAAACAGACATAAACCCATAGATATAGAAAACATTTTGATTGTTGACAGATCAGAGAGGGGTTGGGAATAAGTGAAAAAGGAGAAGGGATTAAGAGGTCCCAACTGGTTGTTACAAAGTCGTCATGGGATGTAAAGTAAAGCACATAGAATATAATCAATAATATGGAAATGACTATGTATAGGGCCAGGTGGGTACTAGACTAATAGGGGGATTAGTTCTTAAATTATATAAATGTCTGACCACCATGCTGTGCACCTGAAATTAATATAAAATAATATTGAATGTCAATCTGTAATTGAAAATTTAATAAAGGGTGGGGAGGTGAAGGGGAATAAGAGTTACAAATTTTCAGGTATAAAACAAATAAGTCATGGGGATCTAATGTATAGCTTGGGGAACATAGTCAATAATATTGTGATAGAATAGTGTAGTGTCAGATGGCTGCTGAAGTTATGGTGATTACTTCTTTAGGTATATAAATTTTGAATAACTATTGTGTGTACCAGAAACTAATATAATATTTTATGTGAATTGTATTTTAATAAAAAGCTTTAAAAAAGAATGAAATGTGCACCATGTCAACATTAGGCAAAGAAAGCTACTAACATCAAATTTAGATTTCCAGTAAGAAACATTTCCAGACATGTACAGAGACCTTTCATTAAATAAAAATATACTAGTTCTGACAATTAAGTTCAAGAACTTGTTGTAACGATGTTGCTAACCTTTTCTGATATCAGAGGGATTATTCATTATGAACTTGCACCAACTGGACAAACAGTTAACCTAGTTTACTATTTGGAAGTGCTGAAAAGACTGCAAGAAAAAGTTAGATGACCTGAACTTTTTACCAAAAATTTATGGCTCCAGCTCACACATCACTGTATGTGAAGGAGTTTTTAGCCAGTAAACAAATAACTATATTGGAACACTATTCCTACTCACCTGATCTGGCCCCCAATGACTTCTTTCTTTACCCAAAGATAAAGGAAATATGGAAAGGAAGATATGTTGATGACATTCAGGGCATGGAGGGTAATACCATGACAGCTCTGATGGCCATTCCAGAAAAAGAGTTTCAAAATTCCTTTGAAAGTGAACCAGGCACGGGCGTCAGTACATAGCTTCCCAAGAGGAGTACTTCAAAGGTGACTGTAATGATATTCTGCAATGAGGTATTTAACAGTTTTTCTAGGATGAGTTTGCGAACTTAATGTTCTGACCTCGTATAATAACTCTAAATTAGTGTTTATCTAAGAATATATTCTGAAGTATATAGATCAAAACAATAGAAATAGTTCAGTCAAGAACAATAGTGGAATATTTTGAACACTTTCTCTCTTACCTAATAGAATAAGGACACAGAAACAAACAAACAATATCAGAAGAATTATAGAATAGTTGAACAGTTTAAAACAACATAACCTAAATGACATATATGAAGGACTGTATGCAGCAACTGTAAAATACATATCGCATTCAAATACATATGAAATATTTACTAAAATTTGCTGCATACTTAATGATAAAGGTTTAAAACATACATATCTGAAAATATGAGTTTAAGCACTAAATTAATATAAGAAAAAGATAAAAACACCCAATAGCTTGGAAAATAGGCAATATCCTTTTAAATAACCCAAAGATTTAAGAAAAAATTAAAATGGAAACTAGAAAGAATTATTGAACTGAATGTTGATAAAAATCTGAACAAAAATTTGAAGCAACTAAATCATACTTCAAAGAAAATTTATGCTAAGTTCATATATTAAGAAAGATGAAAGACTAAAAATAAATCATTAAGGAGACATGGTCAAATTAAAAAAATAAAATAAAACAAAAATTGAGCAAAATAATAAAAAAGAACAGGAAGTGAAAACATTGAAATCAAATATATCATAGAAAGATGAGCAAAGCAAAAGTATTGTTTTTGAACCATTAATAAAATTGGCAAAGAATTACCAAGAAAAAAAAAAAAAGGAGAAAGAGAAGGTATAAAATACCAAGAACCAAAATAGGAACATCAATGCAAATCCTTCCAAAACTATATAACAAAAAAGGATATTAAGCTTTATGAAAATACATTTGAAAATATACTTGAAATAGACAAATTCTAAGAAAAAAGCACAAAAATAAGAAAAACAAGAAAAACAAGAAATTAACAAGAATATTTTATGTTTTAAAGAAAATGAACATGTAATTAACAACATTCCAACAAAATAAACTTCAGGTCCAAGTGGCTTCATCACTAAATTCTAACTAATATTGTAAAAGAAAGAGCATGGGTCTTAATAAAACTTTCCTAGAGAAAAGAGAAGAAAGAAATACTTTCCAATTAGTTCTATAAGACCAGCATAATATTAATACCTATAATAATGCAGAAAGCATATTATTACAATAAAAGAAAAAAGTCACTCTTTGGGGTACTTATATGTAAAATTTTAAATGAAATATTAGCAAACTGAAGACAGCAATATATTTTTAAACATATAATACACTCAGGCCAAGTTAGGCTTATTATAGGAAAACAAGATTAGTTTAACATGAAAATAAATGTAATTCACCACATTACATGAACATGGAGGATAATATGATCGTTTAAATAAATATAAAATCTTAGAATTTTAGTATCTTTTTATGATTAAAAGAATTAGGAAGCTAGAAATATAAAACAATTTTAACAATTACATAATGGAGATCTGGAATAAAAACCAAGAATTAGCATTAGCTAAGATCAGCAAGAAGACAAAGAGGTGAGCTGTTAGCATTTTTATGCAGTATTGTATTGAGGATTCCAGCCAATGCAATAAGTCATGAATGAATGAATGAATAAATGAGAATTGGAAGCAAAGAAATAAACTTCCTGTAATCACTGATAACAATTATAACTGATAAACTACTTAAAATATTCAATTTAAGAAAACTACTTAAAATATTCAATATAGAACAAAATAAGTTCTATATCTATAAACCAGCAATAAACAAAATTAATTTATAAAATCATATACAATATTACTTAAAAAATAAGATAACTAAGGAAAAATATAAGAGAAGATGAGTTAGACTTTTTCACAAAAACTATAAAGCATTTATTAGCTGAAATTAAAGAAGACAAAACATACAGAAGTAAAAGAGAAATAACATCATGTTTATGAACTGGAACACTCGCCATTTGAAATGCCAATTCTCTCTCAAATTGGTGTATGGACTCAATGCATTACTAATTGAAATCTCATCTGGCAAACTCCTAAAATTTATATGAAAATGCAAATTGTCCAGATTAGCCAAAATAACCTTGAAGAAAAACATAACTGGAGAGTGGGTAAACAGAGCATTAATTATGAACACAAAATGGACTCTAATATTCTGATAGCTGTGTCAGTCACAAAGCGACACTCATGCCAGAGCATCACGTGAAAAGTATACCCAGTGAATATGCCCTAACCAGATAACTCCAGATGCAGGGTGGAGTGTGACCATCTGGACGGCTTCATCCGATGGCATGTGAGGTTTATCGGACTGCAGATGGGGGCACTGCACCCAATCTTAAGCATAAATTCAGAGCTCATCACCCAGGCCTCAACTGACGAGCTGACAGCCACATCTGCCCTGGTTTCAGACATAGGCCTTGAAGCCTTGCCATCTCACCAGCCTGGCCTGACGCCCGATGCTATGTACCCCAGAGCTTCTGCAGGGACACTCATTGAACACCCAACTCTCTCTCTCTTCTTTGTTTCTTAAGACTCTGCTTACCTTGCCTAACCCTATTGTGTAACACTCTTGTGTGAAACCACTCTGCTTTGACGATCGAAGGCTATGCTCTGGCCAGAGCCTTGGTTAATTAATGCTCGTGGTAAACCGAGTCAGTAGGACTAGATCCATGGCTTCATTCTAATAAAGTCTGACATTATAGAAAGACACAAATGTGTGTGAGACTCTTACTTTGATAGCCACGTACTGCTCACGACAGTGGGCAGCCTGGTACCAACACTTACTATACAGTTATAGTATCTAAGGCAGTATGATATTGACATGAGGATACACAAATAAAGCAATAAAATAAAGAATCTATAAATGGATTTTTACATATATGTACACTTGATATATGACAAAAGAGATAATGCAGAGTCATGGGGAAAGTATGTATCTTTTCAATAAGTCATACTGAATCAGTTTTATACCCATTTGGAAAAAAAATGAAACTGGACTCCCACCTCATGTCATAAATAATGTAAGGTGGAAAGTATATCAAAAAGTGAAAGGTTTTTAAAGGAACAAATTTTCCAAAACATAACACAGAAAGACTGCTTCACAACATTTGGTAAAGGAAGATTTCTAAAACAACAAAAAATAAATTGGACTAAAATAAAATTAGAAACTTTTATCATTAAAAGATGCTATTATGACAGAGAAAATAGATGTGGTCATGTGCAATGCATGAAATTTTAAAAAGGAATTATATATATATATATATATATACACATATATATATGTGTGTGTGTATATATATATATATATATATATATATATATATATGACACAAAAGAGTAAAAGGAGATTAAAAAATAAAGTAGTCAGAGAGATACTGGTTGATATGGAATATAGAAAAAAAGGTTATACATCTCAATTTCATTCGCCTAGTTGTTTATATGCCTTTCTTCAAATCCTATTATTAAATTTTCATTTGTTTTACTTTTCCTTTGGGCATCTGGTAATTTATTTATATTTTTACTTTTTGTATTGCAGTTGGTGTTGTGAACCACCATGCCACAGAACTCTGTTCAGTAATTTAGTTATTACTGTTAAAGTTTATCTTTCTAGTGATAATTTTCTCTGGACTTACTCACTTCTCCTCTTTTTC
Source organism: Rhinolophus ferrumequinum (assembly GCF_004115265.2). NCBI lineage: Eukaryota > Metazoa > Chordata > Mammalia > Chiroptera > Rhinolophidae > Rhinolophus > Rhinolophus ferrumequinum. The sequence goes on along the minus strand of NC_046294.1, from coordinate 69,780,366 downwards.
ATGGAGTCTCTTAAGCTTTCCTTCCTGACTCTCCACATCCACAGACTTAAAATGTCCACTGGAGCTCTGATCAAAGCAGTGGTAGGATTTCATGTTTATTTCTCAGTTTATAGGTACTTTGAAATTCATGGTATTTCCTATCTCTTAGAAATGCTGATATGGTTCATCATACGTGGTTTTTTTCACATTGTTAAATTTCTGGATTTTGGAAAAGTCTGTGTAGAGAGATTAAATTCAGGTGGCCACCATTAAGGAGTAGTTTTGTTTCTGTTTTCATTGTTTTGTTCTTTTACCATTCGTGTTGCAGTGATTCTTTTGTGAAATCAGATATGAGACTAATCCTACTCTAGGTTCCTTAATCTTTCTTTGTCACCATTTTTACCCAACATTTTTTTCACTTCTACATTTATGAAAACCGTATTTGTTGGGTAAGAGTGGTAGCTAGGATCTCTTTCAGAAAAGATGTATTCAAAAATCAATTTAATAACAAAGATATCAACCAGACTTGAATATTTATATAACAAGTGCATCCAGTGATATAATTTATCTAACAATTATTTATATATCACATACCTATTCTGTAAGAGGTAGGCATATGTATCTAAAAATAATAATAGAAATAAGAAAGGAAGTGTAAGTACCAAAGACATATAAAGACAAAGGGCTATGAAAGTATTAAGGAGAAAGAAATTAGTAGAAGAATGGTGGTTGGAAATCTGGTTATGGAAGAATGATAAGTAGAACCCATGTTCCAGTAATAATAAGAGCAAAAACATAAATGGGAAAGTGTTTGGTATGTTTGGGAAACAACATTGCCCAAATGTGAATTTTTGGTAATTTCAAGTTCATCATGCAGTTGATGATAAATGCCTTTTTCGACAAAGCCAATAAACATACAAAAATTACTATAAATATGTTTTACTACAAATATGTTTACACAGACACACACATACAAAAGCACTTACACCTAAATCATCAAACACAATCCATTTTTGAGAAATAAGAGTGTGAAATAAATTAACACAGTTTTGAACAAGTGAGGGAACCTAACTTTAAGAAATGTAATCTAGATTTCAGTGTATTTTTTGAAGTCTCTTTGTTTAGGCGAATTTATGAATAATCAACTCAGAATAAGAAACAGAATGAAGATATCCTTATTGCAAAAGTCAGCAGAAAAATATGGCATCACATGTTGACAGGTTCCCCCCATGTATATCACAATAATGTATGAAATAAAAATAAATGCTGTAAATTTGACTAGTTGTATCAGAAATCAATGTCTTCAAAACTGCTCACAGGGTGGAAGATGTCCCACTGTTAGTCATATACTTGCCCTTTGGATCAGAAGGCCATTCCTCAAACTGATGCTTACAGCAGCAAATAGTGTCTCAGCTGCCTGTTGTAAAAACTGTTCTCGGGAATAGGTAAAGAAACTTGCTTCACTACACTCGCCATCGTGGTTTCGGACTTCTGAGCTAAGCTTGAACAGTGGAGATAATTGAAGAAATTAAGACACATTTTTTTCTCTCTCTACGTAATGCTCGATAAAACATAAATGATTTTAGAACTCAGTAAGCACATCTTTGGCTGATACTCTAGGTGGCTTAGTATCAATTTATTGTTGTGCAACATTATAAAACAGACTTTTATCTCACAAAAACTTGTTCTGCTTGAGTTTTTTATATATTCGTTTATTAAAAAAGAAAAAAAAATACATTGGCCAGGGGACAGAAATTTAAACAAATTTTCAGCTTGATAATGAGTTTCAGTTTCTAGAAGTGTAGTCAAACATGTCATATACATTTTTAAACACCTAGCACCACTCTTGCATGTTAGTAAAAAACTTTAGGAGTGTGATTAGCATAAAATCCCATGCATTAAGATTTTATATACTTCAGAATTCCTTAATTTACAGCACTTTTATAAGTAATACATTTTTCCTTTGGTATGATTTGTGTTTAAGACTTTGTCTATAGATTCATTTTTCACAGTGGCAAGTTTAAGAACTTGAAAATGTTTTAAGACCTTTTTTTCTTAACAACCACCATGTTATGAAAATAGAAAAACAAAAACCCATTGCTTTTGCAAAGGAAGGCAGATGCAAAGTCTGTAGCATATAAAATTTTATAGGCACAAGCCCTTGTAATTTTATTGCAGCAAGCTCTTCACACGTGCCAGCAGCATACACAAAGTGGCAGTCTGGTGAAGGATCTATGAGATGGAAATATATTTTTTGGAAAAATCTTGTAACTTGAAAAACCTTATATATTTATTTATTTCTGCATCGGCTTTAGCTTTTCAGCACTAGAAGACTCCTGAATGTTTACCTTCTTTATTGTTCTATTGTGATAGTTGATGTTTTTGTTTTTATGTTATGGTTTCCTTATATTAATAGAATTATTAATAATAATTAATTCAACAACCATTTACTAAGTCTTTACCATATTCTGGGCACTAGTGTATAAAGCTGAGTAACATAGAGTAGCTGTGGTGTAAGAACTCATGGTCTAGCATGGGAATCAGGTAATTGATTTGTAATTATAAATCCTAATAATACTGTTTATTATATGCTGGACACTTTGTTGAGAGTTTTATATATTTATTATTCCATTCAAAATCACCCTGGATGGTTGAAATGAGGCAAAGGTAGTATCTTCAAACACTATCAGAGCTTCAAGATGATGAATTAAAATTGTTAATAATAATTGTATTTATGGAGAGCTTTACAGTTTTCAGATAAATTTCTCATATGTCCTTCAGTCTTACACACCCTTGTGTGGTAAGAAATCAGATATAATTATTTCTATTTTGTAAGGAGCTGAGATGATATACTTAAGATTACATAACCAGTATGTGGCAGAGTTGCAATTTAGTACCCAGGGGCTATGTACCTCCTTTAGTTTTCTTCCCATTATTTTTATAGAATTTCTATTTGGATTAATCTGTTTCTATTTTTATTGGCAGTTGCTTGTTTTCCACTCTTCTACCAAAATCCATTTATGATCTTGAATGACATAGAGCTAGTTTAATCCTCTCTTACAGATGACTTCTCTAGGGTTAGGATTTAAAAATTCTCAGAAATCTACAAAAAGCCACTCCACTAATTCAGCACTGTTAGGTAAAAATCCTAATTTGTGTTTAAGGGTTTGCTCACTATGAAAATGAGTATCCTAAAAGATTGCACCTATTAAGCACTTGTAGTCAGTAACCTCTCAGAGCATTTTAGGGCATGAAGCAATTTTGACTACAGCAATTAATTAGTAGGGTGTATACTGGAGCTGACCACCTACATTGAATAAAGGACAACGAAGAGGCATCCACAGCATCAGGTCGGTTTGAAGAAGTTGTGTATATTGGAAGGAGGGCAAAACAAGGGAATGACAAGTAACCAGTATAAATTAATAACAAACAGAAGAAACACCGATATAGTAACAGACACTATTTTTAGAGCTTTACAAAATTCGTTCCCAAAACTCAACGCAGTCATTATTACTATTATCTTTCTTTTGCAAAACAGCGTAGAATTGGTGGTACATGCTGAGGCCATCGGGTTCTAGAGCCTTTGCTTCTAATTACTCTGTCACACTCCCCATGAAATAAGACTTTAGTGTTTTTCAATTTTTGATGGGCTATCCCTGTAAAACCTGTCAAAAATTCGTCATCTCTGACACATATAGTTATAGTTACAGCTAGAAACATATGAAGCTATTAAGTGAGATTTTTCCTGTTATTCCAGAACTGCAAATAAAGTGATAAGCCCAGGATAAAGGGCTTTAAGGATCTCATATTGAATGCTCAGGGAGCCACTCCCAACTGGGATAAATCACCACTCTGGAAGGCTTCCTAAACAGTTTAACCTCAAAGAATGAGTCCCACCACAAACTACCAGCCCCTTGAGCCCACTCCAACTATCATGCACTAAGTTAATGCAAAAGAAAGACTAGAAGAGGGAAACTAAAATTTTGTAGAGTGCTGTATTTGTGAAAATAAGTTATTCCTTCCCTTTAGTTTCTCTTCCACACAGCAAAGGGACATGGGCCAAAAAAGAACAGTAACGAATGCACACATCTACAAGAAGCCAGAATATGATTTGCTAATGAAAGTCGCTTAGTCAAAGGACTTGATGACTCCCCTTCATGATACTGCTGGTAAAGGAAATAAATAATTGGGGAGAGATGACATGGAGGGTCGGTCAGGTTGTAAGGGTCCAGGAATATTCTATTGGAATTCTCAGCTCCTAATGTAAAATGAATTTCAGGTATACTCTGTTGCTTGTGTAGAGTAGGTAAGATTGTGAGTGAAGCATTGTTTGGATTGCTTATGCTTGGGGTAGATATCAAAGGAATGAAGCCGACAGTTCCCCCCCCCCTCCAATGGGGAACAAAACCTTAGGGGATTGCTACAGCTCATAAGAGAAGTTTGGGAGAGCCCCTTCATCACATTGCAGCCAGCACTCAGCTGTGATGAGCCCACAAAAAAGAAAATGAGCTAGATTAGCAAGTCAAGCCAAAAAAGGAAAGAATGATAGTTAAGAATGGAGACACTTGTCTTTTTGTTGCCTTATGGCTGCCAAACTGTTTGTTCCCTCTTCCCAGGATTTCACAAGGGAGTCCCTCAGCAAACTGAGGCCCGATGGAGAGATATCGAAAAAGCACCTTTGAGGGGGGAAGTCTCAGCAAACTGAGACCCGATGGAATTATATCGGTCCCTCCCCTTCAATGGATTCCTTGGAGATGTGTGTGTGTGTGAAGGCAAAGTACAAGCTGGGACACAATGGGAACTTTCGGAAAGAGAGCCAGCAGGCTACTAACACACAGATCTTGAGATTAACAATCTTTTACCTCTTTAGAAGTTTACCAATAAAAACTACACGTTGGCCCGATTCGGAGTTCAGTCCCTGAGGCTGATTCCCTTGGCCCCACGATTGCACTCTATTCATGGCTACTGTCTTTGTTTAACCCTGCACCGCCCTTCTTCCTCCCACAACCCTCGTTGTGCTGGATGCGACATCTTTTCTTTTCTCTCTATCTGCCCTAATATCAGAAGAGGTAGCACAAATAAAAGGGACAGAGAAAAAAAGTATGAGTGAAATACAGACCATACCGAGGTGTAATAGATGCCTGACATGGGGCAGAGTAGAATTTTGAAACAGAAAAATGGTTAAAGTTTTACAGTAAACACTGAATCATTAGAATCAAAAAGGTACTGCTAGAATAAGAACAAGTGACAAGAAGTTATGGAATCTGATTACATTGTAATTTAGAGTATTGCTGCTCAGCAAGAAATGTAATGGTGACAGCATATCTGGATAATGGTTACAAAGAAATTAACATTTTTCCTGTATATACTTTCAAAGACTGAGAGTTCTCAGTAACCTAGATGTATGTGTGTATGTGAGTGTATAAATTATTGCATATATACATATATATATATATATATATATTCACATATATATATATATATGTATATATTACTTATTTAATTTAGACAGGCGATATTTTACCTCTAAACTTAAAATTTATTTTCCAACCTAAACTATTACCATTATCAATAAGCATATGAAGTTCTCAGAAGTAATTTTTATTCCAAAAATATAATAGATTCACCCTGAAAAGTTCTGTGGAATTCCTCAGAGATGGCACAAAAGCTAAGTAATATATAAATCATATTTGCAACAAGGTACTTTTTCCTGACAGGAGTTTTTATGTTTTCAATAAAATGAGACAAATAAAACAATGGAACACAACTGAGAGCCCAGAAATAAACCCAAATATATATAGTCAACTAATATTTGACAAGGGAGCCAAGAATACTCAAGAAAAGATAGTCCTTTCAATAAATGGTGCTGGGATAGTTGGACATTCATATGTAAAAAATGAAATTGGACCCATTTCTTACACCGTTCACAATAAATAACTCAAAATGGATTAAAGACTTAAATGCAAGATCTGAAACCATGAAACTCCTCAAACAAAATATAGGACTAAAGCTCCTTGACATAGGTCTTGGTAATGTTTTTTTTTGGATATGACACCTAAAGCACAAGCAACAAATAAAAAATCAACAAGTTGGATTACATCAAACTAAAGAGATTCTGCACATCAAAATAATCCAGAAGCAATAGGAAAGCAAAGGAAGCAGGGTCAAGCTCAGGATTCAAACTCACCTGTGAGGAAATCTCCCTCTCGTTCATTTCTAACCATGTTTGCCTTAGTCTCCAGCTAAAAATCAATAAAAATAGAAGTAATATACTGGCCATGCCAATTTAATCTCCAGTCAAAATACTATTTTGACCTGGACAATACCTTTTTAATTTAAAGGTCAATAATTTGATTGTTTTGTCCAGTCAAGATAGCAGAATGGGTAAATGCTCTGCTTGCATCCTCTCACAACCACATCAAAATTATAACTAAACTACAGAACTATTACTGAGAATCACCTGAATTCTAGCTTAACCAAAGTCCTACAACTAAGGATACAGAAGAAACCACCTGGAGAATGTTAACAGGGGCAGAGATGCTGAACAGGCTGGTCCCACACCCATGTGTGACTGCTAAAAAGCAGGAGGGATATTTGAGCTGTGAAGGTCTCCCCGCCCTGGAGGAGTGAGGGGTCCCAGCCCCACATCAAGCTCCCCAGCCCAGGGTTTTAGTGCTGGGAAGAGAAGTTCCCAAAACTTCTGGCTGTGAAAACCGGAGATTGTGGATGAGTGAGGGGAGGGGCAGCTGGAGATCCAGGCACTCCTCTTAAAGGGCCAGTCCACAGACTTACTTGTTGATGGACTCATGTGATTTGAGCTCTAGTGCTGTGGCAGCAGTTTCAAAGTCACCAGGGACATACGGGGGAGGAACTGAACTATCTGGCCTCAGGACAAGGGCTGGAGGGGCAGCTTACTCCTAGACAGAAGTCCTGGCAGAAGCCATTATTTCTTTATTGAGCTCTCCCCACTCCCAGTGTGCAGACTTAGGTGGGCATCATATCTAAATCTGCATTAACCTGGCTAACACATTTAACCCTGCCCTGGTGATTTCCTGAGAGACCGCCCCACCCAAATTGAGGGCCCACTCAAACTGCCTCCAGTGTTTTTTTCATACAAACAGCCTCGCTTTGCTTATGCTGCAGAATTTTCTAAAATCTCTTAATAGTTCACAAATCCAAAACAAGCATCATCTGGCCTCAGTGTACCTATGTACCTATGGCTGAACAGCCCCAAACATGGCACTGGTGGCAGCTGACCTCAGTGTAGGCACTGCCAAGCACAGCACCAGTGGCAGCCATTTGTGGATTGCTTTGTGTACCATTCCAGGTGGCCCTGGGGAGAGCACAGGTTCTACTTGAATTTGGCCTGCAGCATGGCCTCTCCCAGGGGGCGCTGGGGACAGCATGCTCAGTGGTCAACTTCAGATCCAGATGGAGAATTACTGGGCCACCTCTGTGGATGACACACCCAAAAGGCAGACTCAGAAGGCACCAGAGCCTAGCTAAAACAAATCCTGCTCCATAGGGTCAGCCCCTGCACAACAGCTCCTCCATTGTCGTCATTACCAGGCCTCACAACAAATCAGCCCAAGGGTCAAATCCCTCCCATTAATGTGCAAACAACAACCAAGTCTCACCTATAACAGGAGGGCACACACAACACACACAAGGGACACACCTGGAGCACCCAGCTCTAGAGACCAGGGAGACTGCACTACTGTTTCCCACAGGATACCTACTACATAAAGCCACTCTACTAAGACTTGGAGGCATAGCAGCCCCACATAGAAACAAACAGCCAAAATGGGGAGAAAAAGAAACATGTTCCAAATAAAAGAACAGAACAAAATCCCAGGAAAAAAACCCACAAAAAATAGAGACAAGCAATCTACTAAATGCAGAGTGCCAAATACACTGGTTATAGGATGCTCAATGATCTCAGGGAGAACTTCAATAAAGAGATAGGAAACATAAAAATGGAGATAGAAAACATAAAAGGAACCAGTCAAAAATAAAGAATACAATAACTGAAATGAATGCATTAAAGGGAATCAACAGTAGATTACATGAAGCAGAGGATTGAATCAGCTATTTAGAAGATAAGATAGCAGAAAACACTGAGTCAGAATAGCAAAAAGAATTTTAAAAAATGAGGAGAGTTTAAGGGGCATCTGGGTCAACATCAAGTGTACCAACATTCACATTATAGGTGTACCTAAAGGAGAAGAGAGAGCAAGGAATTGAAAACCTATTTGAAGAATCAAATTCACAGTTTTGCGTATGGATATCTCATTGTTTCAGCAAAATTTCTTGAAAAGACTGTCCTGCTGGTAGTTTCTGAGATTTACATTTTTTATTCCAAAGAGTAGCTGATCAAATACCTTCCTTCCTCAACCTTGAAAATCCCATGAATGTCATTGGCCACATTCATGGGATTGTTGGGAAAGATGCCCATCCCTGGGTCAATCAAGTATGACTAGGAGTGGGGACAAAATATAAAATGGATGTTCATGCTGGAACCATGTAGATGATGTGTAGGATGAGATTGCTCCTAAAGGAGGAATGTTTTGGACAGGCAAATGGCATTTCCTATATTTATTCTCAGAAGCAGTAAATATTCTAAATTTCTAAAGTGATACAAGAGTAAATCATGTATTATAAACTCTCAGTTTTGACAGCTTGCTGAAAATACCAACTGTCTGCCTGAGACATTAATATCAAATCAGAATATAAAATTTAAGTTCAATCTGCTCATGTAGAGAGTCCCTATAAAATCTTCCTCCATCTAACTCAGACTTATCCCTGACTCTATCCAGTTGCCCTGTATGAGAGTAGACTTGATCTCACTTTGTATTATTAATCCTTGGAAAGTTTTGCAGGAGCTAACGTAGAGCTCACATTCTCTGATCACCCTACATAAAGGGACAACTGTTCCCTCCTCATCTTGTCTGGCTTTGTTCTTCTTCAGATTACTTTTCACAACTTGGAGTTATTTGCTATTTTCTGTGTTTTGTTTTGTGTTAGCACACCCATATTTAATAATGTAAGCTCCACAAGAGTAGGGAATTGCTGTTTTGTTTACAACTATATCCCAACACTTTAAAAAAAAAAGTACTTTGTGAAATAAAGATTCAGAAAGTTTTTAATAATAAAATATAAATTATGATTATTTATATTTCTGCATTGTGTTAAAAGCATATAAATGTCTTTACAAAAATGGGATCCATTATTGAAAGGCTCTGAGTGTTGAAACAAGGCCAAATTCAGGGGCTGGTGCTTTTATAATACATTCTGAAAAGGTCCAGTCATCTTAACTCATCTCATCCTTCAAAATCAGAGATCTAACTCTCACATTTACAAATTTTTCTTGAATTTTTCATGTACTGCTGCTCAATGTGTCAAGTGAGAGAGAACAGATGTAGTTAGTGAGTGATCAAGCAGATGTTTCATTTGTATTACCATTCATTATAACATGTCATAATTGATAGCACACCCATGCAGTATGTCAAGTATCTAGAAACTATTCTATGTCTCTTTTTAAGGGAACTCATGGTTTTTAAAAAATCCCGTGAAACACATAGGAGAGTTAAAAATATTTTTTTTTTCTAAAAGAAATTGTCATTACTGGACAGCATTATGCAGTGGGGCAAAACTCCTTTTCAAGTTACATTGATATGGAAAGAAGTTTTGTCACACTCTGTAGAGCAATCATGGTACCATGGAGAATGGTTTAATGGGATTATCATGCAGCCCCTGCCCAGTGCTTACTTCCAGTCCCTAGGTCACCTGTGGATTGGATGTGGCAAACCCTCACACCTTCAAATCCCCCACATAGATAAAGGTATACCTTCTTGCAGGTATGTTGTACTATTAAGTATACCCATTATATGCTTTTGGTGATATTCATCATGTTTTTCCAACACTTATGGAAAGATTCTGCCTTCACAAGGTCTCCCACCCCCACTAATTCTCATAAGGGGTATTAGGGATATTTATTTTTGTAATTTACAATACAGGTTTCTGGTGGCTTTCTGTGTGAATTTTGTTTGCTTGTTTTAATCAAGCTAGCATTATACAGCTTCATTGTATATTTATTGGGGGTGTTTCTTTTTTGGTCTTTGACTTTCTATGAAAAAAGTATGTTCTTTAGTTCACAAACTTAATTGTACAACAAACATTTACTTAGAATAATTATCTTTAAATCAAATCAAATTAAATTGGCAGAGAACTGTTGTATTGGGTGTTTTGGACGCTCTCTGCAGAATCAGAGAGGCTTACGCGATGTCCAAAAACCTACGGAAGGGCCTTTGCTCTCTAGCTCATTGTGGTCATTTCTGACTTCCTGATTTTTGGTCCCTTGAAATCATGTTTCTCCTGGCTTTCAGTCTTCCATGTCTCCAGGGAGCACAGAAATCTTCTGTGAGGCTGAGAAAATTCTGTCATAGGGTCCAGCTGACCTGTACATCCTGCGCAATTGCAGCTCTGAGATTTTACATGTAACTCTAAGAATTAACTCTGAGCTCCCTCTTCCAGTCTGTAGACCAAGGCATGGGTCCTGGCCAAATTAGCAACTTGCTAAACTTTCTCTCTGCACAATACTCAAGCATCTCTGCCTTCTCAAATGTTGCTTTCTTCCTACCTTTGACACTTCACATCATCTTCTCCATGATCTTAAATTTGCAGATAGGAGGAGATTTTGTTTTTCAACATTTTCTACTTTGTGTTCTGTAAAATCTCTTGAAGGAAGGAAATATGAAAGATCTAACTATCTGTTTGGAATTGGGAGTGGGGAGATAGTATAAAAAATATAAATTAATATTCCTTAAGCTTAGCCAGACACTGCTGTTTTTATCGACTTCTTTTTCCATATTTCACTTGTCACTTTTAAATGATGAAGAGGTTATAGCAGGATAAAGAGATAGGATGGAAGACAGCAATACATTTATGCATGACTCCAAATATACTTGTGGTTTTTACTCCATTTGGCTATGCAGAGGCCCCACAACAAACTATAATATATATATATTTAAATTAATGGATAAAAAGGACTGATAATTCAGTAGACTCCTATGCCAAGTTAATGTTTATAGTGTGCAAGATTAGTTTAAGGGAGTGACAGACTGGCATTGCAAATGCTTGCTTACAATGAGGTTCAGACTTTCATAAGAAGTCTATGACCCTGGGACTTTGAGGGGATGGACAACTAGCCTGGAAGGGAGCATGCAAGAGATTTATCCCAGGAAGGAAGGACCTCCCCAATGAATCTACACAGTTAGTATTTAAGCTATAGTATCTCCATTTAAGTCCTAGAAATAAATGCTTGGGACTTTTTTTTATGCAACTCTGTTTCCAATGTTTATTTGTTACAATTAAATTCCTTCTGTTCCAAACAAGTATTGCAGAAAAATGTTATTAAAGTTCAGACCTTTTCAATCATTAACAGGTTTCACTTTAGGCAGGAAATCTGCTTATGGAGCAAGCGGTTTAATGTATAAACCTAAGGTCTTCATTTTTAGTCACCCAACCCAGTAATTTCACCAGTAAATCTCTAAGGAGGAAATATGATCCAAGTGGAACTTGCAACATTTTAGTACCATTCCTGAGGCCCCATGTCATTCATATATCATTTGGTTGCCCTAATTGCCTCCATCTCTGTCTCTTTTACATTATTAGAACCCCTAAATTAAACTCCACCTATACTAAATTACACCCAATCTTTGTTTTCTGTACAATGCTAATTGCTTATTATAGGAATCTGATGAATTCCTTACCAAGCTGCTTCCTTAGGAAGAGGAGGTTACCAGTGCTAAATTTTTACCATTATTCAGATTTTGTCTACCATATATTTTAGCTCCATAAACTAAATAATGCTAATACATTAGTATCTGTGGATACATGCTATCTTAATTTGAAAAAACAACTAAAAGGGTGTATTTTCCACCAGACTGACTGCTCTCTGAAATACCTATTAATGACTCAGAATTCACTCTTTAGATGAATTGGGATGATTGTTTGAAAAGAAAAGTCTCAGCTCTGATAACTTCCTTTTGAGCTTTCACCTGATTTGTTTACATGACAGTGAAGTATTTATATGACTATTGAAGAGTGAACAAAATCCATTAACAGTCTTTAGTTTTGTTTTGCACTTAACTTGACAGATTTATCATTATTTTTAAAATGGAAATAAAAGTAGTTTAACTGACTTGATTGACTGACTGCTTTGGCACTATTTAGACATCGTTTTAACTAGCAGTTTACAAGCTGCATAACACTCCACTGTAGAAATGACATTAAAAAAAAAAGCTTCTGTAAGATCTCCCTGCTCATTATGAGGAATCTGATACCCTGAATTAGAATCTCAAAGTCCAACCTGACTACAGCAAAGATCTAATGAAATCTGTGCTCTCCTAGGAGCTCATTTAATTAACCCAAGTGTTGCTTTCAAGTACACAGTATGGTGTTGCTTGTAAATTCACATATATTGTATGTAAATTGTAAGACATCTCCAAGGAGAGACAGTTTGGTGACAGTCCAGTTTACATTTCTTTCTTAGCTATAAGCATTTTCCTTTTCCCTTTTCACATTTTACATTTAGCATTGACAGATGCAGATTGAGGACTTTTGTTTTCCTAGCTATTGTTACCAAGATACACATTTGTTCCTTTAAAATATGGCAATTCGTTCAGTAAATATAACTGCTTACTGATTTAAGGTTGAAAGCAGACCTTAAATCAGTAAGCATGAATGGAAACCTCAGTCCTACAGCCTTTAAGGAGAAAGGAAGAAAAAAGTGCAAGCATACAAAAGTTTTATTAGTTGACTCAAAATCTGGATGAATAAATTGGACTCTGAAGTGAAACAGGTTTTGCCCTTGAGAGCCAGATATTTTACCTAAAGGGGGAAAATAAGATTTTTAAAAAGCTTATTTAAAAAAGTCTTGCTTTTAACATACCATATATTTTGAGAGGAAAAAAAAAGACAATTCTCCTTTGTTCTAGTTTCGTAGGACATATCTAATCTCTCTTTTTATGAGATCATTCATTGAATAACTTGAACAAATTAGTAAGAGAAATCTTTTCCCTCACTGTTTTAACTAATGTACATTCCTGTCTGTTGATACTGACCTGTTTTTCAAAGTTGTCACCAATGAAATTGGAACCAGTGAATTTAGTCTGGAGCTATAAATAAACGATATTGGTTTTTTCTTTGCCTTTTCTCATTCTTATCCTGATGAAGCTCATGTAATTCAGCAAATGCTGAATTACCCCAAGGTTTACATCCTTTAAATAATCCCTTTCCCATGAGCTCCTTCTCATAGAAATTTAATACCAATTGGTCCAAATCTAAAGGGTTTCTTATCTGAAACCCCTGGGGGCAGATATGTTTCAGAATTCATGATTGTTTTTAGATTTTAGAAAGGTAATACCGAACAGTCAGTATATTAATGAGCACCCCCAGTGGCGTGTTCCGTAATACATTTAAGATTATTTATTTGTATAAGTAAATACATAATATACTTTATACTTAGGCATTTTCATATTTTGGCAACGCACATGCATATGTATACTAAATGGATTTTTAAAAATTCTATATATTGCTTGCCAGTTCTGTTCAGATTTTGTTACCAAATGAGTTAGAAAACTTTCAACTTTTAGAGCTTTCGAACTTCATAATTGGGGATAAGTGACTGTATATTTGTAATAAGTCACTATAGTAGGCAGAGTTCTCAGATGGACTCAGAGAATCCCACACCTTAAGGTACATGCTCTCCTCTTCAATGTGGATAAGATCTGTTAATGGGATGGGATGTCACTTCTGATTAGATTATGTTACATGCCAAAGGTAATTGGTAGTCACTCTTGTGATTATTTTACATTGATCAGACTTTATGATAGCCCCCTGGAAAGAGACTGTCCCGCTGACTTTGAAGAAGTAAGCTGTCATGTTGTGAAAGGGAACTGAGGGCAGCCTCTAGGAGGTAAGAGCCACCCTGCCTGATAAGCAGCAAGAAAATGGAGATCTCAGTCCTACAGCCACAGGGAACTGAATTTTGCCAACAGCTTAAATATCATTAGAAGAGGACCCCAATCCTCAGATGAGAAATGAGACCGCAGTCCCTGCCAACATATTAATTTCAGCCTGGTGAGACTCCGAGTTAAGGAACCAGCTAAACTGTGCCCAGACTTCAGCTTGACAGAAACTGTGAGATAATATATTTGTGTTGTGTAAATTCAAATTAATTTTAAACTGTAATAAAGAATAATAAGCATTTATTTGAGGAAAAAAAAGCTGCATCCCCAGAGACCCATTCAGGTGGCAACCTTTAAATTTTGCTCTAGCGGCACAAAGGGGAGGCCACCTTTTATAGTAAAAGTTCCTGCCCAGGTTCTCAATGAGGTCCATTGTATGTAAATGAGGTATTCAATTGTGCAGTTCTGATTGGATGGGAGAGGTTTCAGTCCATTGGTAGAAAGGTGAACCCAGGATTTCCCTGCAGTGGTTACACTCAGATACTGTAAAATAGTGGAACATACATAGTGTGGGAAGCCCAGAGTTCAATCTGAGGTTCTTCCCAGTATAAAGAGTACATGAGGAGCCCGTCAGCAAATGGCCGCTAAACTCTTATCATTATTGGCCTTCAGTTGATCATGGGGAGTCTGCCTCAAAAGATATATTCTTTTTATGGGTTTCCATCAAATGAATCTTTCTTCTTGGGATTCACAGTTGTTCTAAGCTACAAAGTTTGTAGTAATCAGTTATGCAGTAACAGAAAAATAATATAATCAGTGAATTTTGTTCATTTTCAGCTCAAATCCTCTTTCAGAATCTTATCCACGATCTAACTCCCTTACTCTAATTCTTATTAAATCATTGTCTCAGTTCTGTGAAGAAGCACAGAAAAAGATAATTGAGATGAGGACTTCTAGGTTAATTTTATAGCTGATTTTCATGTTAAAGAAAGTATATGTAATACAGAGAGAGTGGATGGGATTTAAAAAAGAAGCTCTGATAAGAGCATATTAGAGAAGTGACTGAGTTTTAATTTATATAACAGTTCATTTTTAACTAGAAGTTTTTTTGGAACGAGTCTGTTTTCAAAGATGAAATACAAATCTGATAAAAATAAAACACACAATATTTTACAATTTGGAATATCATTCATGAAAGTCTAATAACGAAAACACTTTATACCTGTCAATTCAATTCTGACTACGGGCATGAAAAGAGCTTGTTCCACGATATTAAATTTAAAAGTGCTTTGGATCAAACTGCCTACTCGCAGCTTAGAATTTCTATCAGAGTTCCCAGGGTGAACTGGTTTTAGGGAAGTTATTGTTCTTTTTAAAATTACTTCACCATGTCCACTCTCCATATTTTAACTCCTCAACTTCTTTCCTTTTTCTGAACTATCCAATTACTATGTGCAATCAATACTTAATAGAATGATTTAAAAAGCTCTCTTATAAAAATTACTGAATTTGTGATAATTATTTATGGTATCTCTGTTTCACTTTCAAATTTCAGACCTCATTAGCCAAGATATATGTGCTCAATTTATCCACATATACAATCTTTGTATTTTATGTTAAGCCACTTTTCTTCATTAAGGAGAGTAAATCCCATCTTGATTATACATGCTAAATAACATGTAACTTCTTTAAAGTTAACTTCTTGAGTTGAAGCATATTTTGAGAATTAAATCAAGAAAAATAAGATTGTTATTCTCCCCATTTAGTGTCTTTTCTGAAGATAGAAACTCAATTCTTTCAAAGGATTAAGTAGGGAGGAACAGATAAGACTATGACCTGAGTTGTGCTTTGGGCCTTTCTATAGGCAAGGACCTCCACCCAAAGCAGGACTGAAAACTCTCTGGGACACACTGCATCTTTTCATTTGGCATTCTTTAAGGGCCTAGCATCAATCAGGATGTGATATAATGATTTCTACTGAGGCAGAGTTGGAACCAAATTTTGAAACGGATGCTAGTAATATTTCTCTAAAGAGTACCAAGACATGGATGAGATAAGGCCACACTTCAAGGAACCTGTGAAGCAAGCAAGTTGATGACCTTGACCCAAATACATTTTGAGGGAAATAGTCATTGTCCTTACCCATTAAGAATGCATTTTTGAGAATTGATCTTTGGAGGAACAATATTGTGAAAAGTTATAAATTTATAAAGATGGATCACTGCTATAAATGTTTCTAAACAATTGAAGACAGCCTGAGCTGAACTGGCTAAACATATCAAGATAGAGTATCCAGGCCCTAGAGAAGCTGGATGAGAAGGGCTGGACTGAGTTTGGGCTGAAGAGCCCTGGGACTCATGGGTGTCAAATCCCCATGCCACGAGCACTCCCACCTAAATATGTTAACATTTCAAGCAGTCACCCTAAAGTGACTAATGCTCCATGATGAGGTATTACAAAGATTATTGCTGCTTTCACATAACAGCTAAAGAGTGCAGAGCTGTCTCTCTCCTCCATTGTGATTCTCCCAACCCTGGCTTGTAGAGGTGGGAGTAGGAGAATGGTAAAAATAAATCTGCTTCTTTTTCCTTTTTATAATCTTAGAGGAAACTATCTGCCAATGAGGAAATTTAGAAAACCCACTCTATTTCTCAAATAGTACATGGAGTCTCTCAAATATGTATTTGCTAAATGAATGGAATATTTGATTCCAAAACCCATATTCTCTCTATATTCACAGCTGCAGAAAGAAAGTACATAACTATTTGAGCACTTTCTATGTCCTAGACATATTCTCCTTAAATGGATTATTTTATGATCTCTGTTTTATCTAAGATTCCATAGCTTTAAACTCAGATAATTTGATTTCAGAGCTAGAATTTTTAACCATACCAGGTATTATCTCATTTGGAGTGGAAGGATCACCCAAGAGATTGCCACCCAAATTTCAGGTAGAGAGATTGTATTAACTCAGAGTGAGTAACTAAATGCTGCTTCTCATAACCAAGAAAAAATTTATCCCCCAAAGTCACCTTGTTTTTTATAAAAAGGAAGAGAGAATTAAATGAAAATAAGTAGTGTGCATAAAATGTATAATTAGGACAAAGACTTTGGTAGTGTTCTTATAATGTCATCTAGGTATGTATAGCCTGGTCAACTAAAGCCTTATTCATGCACCACAGATGTTAATATAATAGAAATGGATGTGTTATGTTTCCTTAGCTTGATGTAATCAACTATTCAGATAAATGAACTAGAGCCAGTTACTCAGAGTTCACACTTACCAAACACCCTTCTGAATATTTGACTTCCAACTAGATTTGTTGATAAGGAAAGGAAACATTGACCCTGAACATGAGTAGTCTATTTGACAGTTATATTTGTCACTATAAATTAATTCATTGATATCACGGCTTTACACATCTCTTGTGGCTCCATAATACCAGTTTCAACTTGAGTAAAAATGTTCCATATCGAAAACTTTCTTGTAGAAATAGCTTTCATTTTTCAGATTGACATATAACTCACCAGTTAATAAAAAAATACTTTTTATATTCTTGGCATTTTCCAAGTGCAAAGAAAAAATACATTTCAGGTAAATTACAACTCTTCCTGATACAGAAGAGTATCCTGATATACACACATGTATTCTATAAATCACTCCTATGGGAATGAAAAATAGTATAGGTTTGGTATAAGGAACACATATTTGTAAAAAAATTGAAAATACAATCTTGTAATCAAGTAGTGACAATGAACATAAAATATTGACAATACCTCAGATAATTTTAAGTAAACAGAACCCAAAGAATCAAATCTCCAAACTATTCCTGGCAAAGTCTCTATATTTGCTCTATAGAAAAAACAAAAAAAAAACAAAACAGAAACAAACAAACAAACAAACAAACAAACAAAACCTTTGATTTTTCATTAAGAACTGCCTTTTTCAGGGAGCCTTCTTCTTAGAGACACTGAATTTCTTTCCTGATGAAGGTAAAATATTTGATCTATGATTTTCTTTTTTCACTTTATTTTTTTAAGCAATAAATATTTTGTAATATTCTAGCTATTCTTATGAGACCACAGTAAATTTACAACACACACTGCGTTGTAGTAGTTCTGTAGTTCACAAAGAAATATTTTTTCTTTCAGTATATGTTCATTATTCATATACTTCTGTGTCCATTTTTATGTGTGAAACATTTGAAGTTTTATACTAGGGAAAATAAAGCTGCAATATTGATATTTTTATATTTATAAATATTTTCAATATATTTATATATTCTGAATTTTCTTCCAATAACAATTCTACCTTATTCATGTTTCCTTCTTTTAGAATTCCATAGGGATTCTCATTAATTTTGACCAGAGCAAACTAAATTAGTGAATAACTATATACAGAATTTTAATAGCTTTAAGTTAACAGAAGTAATTTGGAAAATACTCTTATGAAAAGATGGGAAATTATTTATAGAGAAAGTATCTCTCTTTTTGGGGGGGTTGGGTAAGTTAACCGCCATTGATAAAGGCTTCAAGCTTGTTTTGCAAAATACATTCTTATCTTCAGTCATTTTTAAATATTCACAATTACTTATTAGTTCAATTAAAAATGTTAATGTTTTCGTGGGTTCATTTATCTACTCAATGACTGAGTTTTGAGGATCTATTAGGCTATAGAAAATATGTCTGATGGAGAATTACAGAGATAAATAAGAGACAGTATTCTTCTTCAAAGACCTCTCAGAATATTAGAGAATTCAGACACATACGAAAACAAGCAGATGACATTATCTGCTAAAGAGCACTTATATTGAACAGTCAACTAGGCATGTGTGTGAACAGATCCATTGTATATTCTGACACAGATGTGGAAATTAGTACCTTATTTTTTGCATGCTACCTTTTTGGTTTATCCTTGCATTCCATATTCATAGAGAATTAATATAAAGACATTTGTGTCTCTTATCTCTCTCTCTCTTTTGTGGAAATTGTCGATATAGATAGAGTTTGACACATCCAACTGACAGCAAAAATGGGATACCAAGTTCACTGCATATGCATATTAATGTAGATATTATCCCTACAGATGGAAAATCCACACTGCTACTAAGCTCCTTCACTTTCAACATGGTTTTCCAATTTTCTTTTTTCAGGCAGTGATTGTACATAGACATGAGCTTCCCAATGAAATAAACAAAACTGAGCAAATGCTTTCAACTGCAAATACTAGCTCCTGGCATAGTATCACCCAAATCAAAAATCAATACTGAGAAATGGACTCTGCAAAAACAAATTAACTGCACTAGTGACTTGTACTTGGTCGGCAAACTTTTGTTCTGCTTTGGTTTAACCTTTATTGTGATATAAATTCAATTAAAGAATAGATTACATATCTAACCAAGTCTTACATTAACAAACTTTACAGCATGTTTAACCACAGTGTAGTATAAGTCTCAGAAATCCATCTGCTTTTATCTCAGATTCTTTTGTGTTGTCATATTGTTTGTAATGTCAACATTTTGGGGACAAACTTTCTGGAATGTAGTTCAACTGCAAAGTACAATATTTCATTCAAGAATCTGAGGATTCATGACTGTCCATTTATTGTTAAAGAAAATAAATGTTTTAAAAAGAATCTTCTTTTATAATTTCCTTTATTCTCTGTCATCTAGTATCACAAAAATGAAGATAGTAGATTAATAGTCTTACTCAACTGGGGAACTGTTCTAATATATCTATAACTTACAGCAAAAGTATCATGTACACATACAGAATATGGACTTTTCATGAGACACAGATCTGAAATATTGAAAAAAACATTTGTATTTTAAAATTAGTGAAATGAGGTAAGACCAATATTAAAAAGTTAATATTGTCCTTTTTAATGTTATTTTAAAATTGTTTTAAATTACAAATATTTAAATTTAAATACATAAAGTATTATTTAAAAAAAAATAATGTTATGTCACTGAAGAAACTCAGTTCCATTCAAAGAGCCATAGAGTTGGCACCTATGTATAGTTTGTGTGGCTCAGTCACAAATCACAACACTTAGGATTAGCATTCACCTGGCACATGGTAAGAGCTCAGACAGTGGTAGTTATCATTATGATTATAATTATTATTAGCATTAACAGGACTGAGTAATCTATACATATTTCTGTGTCTTATGTGTCTTATGCATTGCAAGTTATTTTATATATATATATAAAAAACACTTATACTGAATGTTGATATATATCACTCATTGCTCTCTAGGTGACATATGTATACTAACTCATTTAATATGCAGTAACTCTACAAAATAAGTACAGTTATTATCCTTATTTATGGATGTGAAAACTGAAACCCAAAGTAGTCCAGAAGAAAATACTGCTGGTATTATAGTGCTGGAAACAGAATCTATTCCAGGTAATATGGTTAGACCCATTCTCTTAATCACCATAAGGTATTGCCTCTTTATTTATCTATTAACACATTCCTATCTTTTTATCTATCTATCTCTCATCTCTCTTTCTGCTTCAAATATCTGTATGTACATGCATTGTACACAGACATGTAAACACACACACACACACACACACACATGCATTTGAGTTTCCTATTATTATTTCCTGCATCCTTGCTTCAGTTTCCTAAAATGAATGACTCGGAAGAATAATAAATTATTTTCTGCTCCCATAGGAATATTTGAGTTTTACATTGAGATAATGCATTTAAAAAGCTTATCCAGCATTTGGCACAAATAAAGTACTTATAATAGAACAATTTCTATTGCAAATGGCAGGAATCCAACAACTTGAACTAGTTTAAGAATAAAAAAGGAAAAAAATAGCAAGGTAATTTATTGGCTCATGTAACAAAATTACATTATACCAGTGCTGAATCTGTCACTTGGGGACAATGAGGAATTTGGATACTCTCTGGACTCTCATTATCTGTCTGAGTCTTGTCTCTCTGTGTCAGCGCCATCTTTTACAATTACATAAAACTCATCAAATGGGATTTTTCCAGTACAGCAGGGAACATGACCAGAGGCTACTCAAGATTGGCACTCTTCCATGCTTCTGAGCAGAATAAAATCTTCCCCAACAGCTTCACTTAAAAAAAAAAAGAAAAAAATCTCAGAATAGAATCCTATATAATCTAACCTGGGTTTCTTGCCCATCATGGGATCAACTATTGCGTCCAAAGGGATGAGTTCACATGCCCATGCCTATGATTAGGGGAGCTAGGTACAGTGACTGGCAACCGTCAGCTGAACCAAAAAGTTGGGATGAAAGAGCAGTAATTCGCTCAAATATAAGAAGCAATGACAAACAAAGTAATAAATGTTAGTTATTGTTATTGTAAATTTAATTAAAGCTTTAATGAGGGGGAAGAGTTGGGAGGTAAGATGGGTGAAGAAAGTCTCTCAGTAGAAAACCTTGGGATCAAATCTTCTCTGATTACAGTTGAGGTTTGGTGCCTCTTAGCAGCAGTTCCCAACCCAGCTTAAATATTGATGGAAATATTATGGGTGCTGTGACTGTCTGGGACTTTGGGGGATAGTGACACTGACTCCAGAAGTATCCTTATCAGACATCCCTTTCATAGTCCAGGTCCCAGGTAATGGTCGAGGAGTACAGGTTCATTGCATTTCTACTTCCCAAGATAGTTGCTTGACATTTCCTCATCCATGAACTCCAGGACACATCCTCCCCTTAAAGTTCTCCTTCTCCCCACTTCCTGTACAGAGATAAGAACTTTAGTATCTCCCTTTTGAGAACCAGGCCTAGGAGGACTGGAACCAACTAATAATTTAATTACTAGAATTCAGTTGTTTGGGACTTTCATATTGCAGCTATATTATTAACAGTTTTGACTCTTGTCAGCTCATGTAGTTCTTGATCCTTACGTTCTACTTCACACTTGGTCCAATCACTCAGTATATAATCTTTTCTTTGCATCTCTTAAGAAATCCTGATAGCTGTATTATTGAAGGTTTAAGGGCTACATCCAGATAGTTTGCACACTCCATCTGTTGGGAAAATATTCCGAGTTTTCTAAAATAAAATTCTTCACACACATCTATTTCTCCTTACTTTTTCCTCCAGCTGTCAGGAGTGAGGCACTCATTTCCTAGCTCCCTGGGTCCTTGTCTCGGAATTGTTCTTGCTGAATAGATGGATATAGGTTAGTCTACCTCTAATGGCTGCTATACGCAGGAGTTCAAAGATTCAGCCCCATTCCTCTCACTGAAACATATCAAAGGAGCAATCCCAGCAGAAGAGCTTGTGGGATCAGCTGGGGTCTCTGTTGCAACTGTTACATTTCAACATTCCTTCTTTGCCAAATCCTGCCTCCCTCACTCCCTTACAGGTGTTATTTTCAAGCGCATTTCCCAATAAAACTCCAACATGCAAATTTCCATTTCACTGAGTCTGTCCAGTTTGTGTAGACAAAGATAACATTTATGTATAGTAATATTTAAATTTAAAATAGAAATCTTTAATTTATGTATAGAAATATTTAAATGTTAAATATTTAGACATTAAAAAAACACTGCATAATTTGTTCACTTAAACATGTATTCATCTGTCAATATTTATTTAGTCCTCATCATGTGTTTGACATAATACTAGTTGTTTGGGACACATACCATGCTCTTTATCTTAAAAAAACAAAATAAAATAAAATAAAATAAAATAATAAAACAAAAAAACCCTCATATTTAGTATCATGTTATAATCATGTAAGATTGTGAATGGTTAGAAAAAAATTGTGATTCATCCAGAGCTATTTCTTAAATCAAGGGTGAGTCAATTAACTTTCTGTCAGATTTCATGCGGTAGGAGAGGTAAGACAGAAGAACAAAAGACAAAAGTGTTGAATGTATATGTAAGTGCTTCTCACTCCATCACTTGTAAGAATCAGTGCGATCCTTGTCTGATTACACAAACAGTTTAAAAACATCGAGGTAGGCAAGTAAAAGAGACCAAATCTTTGAGAACAAGAGTTTTGTTCTTACATATGTGGCCAACACTGAATCTTAAAGGTGAATTAAAAATAAAAACAATCTATAAGAGCCCTCTTAATATAAAAGGTAGGCCAGGGAGCAGAACTGCAGAAAGGCTGGCTTAGGGATATAGGAGGGTAAGAACCAAAGTTGTGAATGTTAAATGATGTTCTTCGAATACTAAATATATAAGGAGTAATTTAAGTATATAAGTAACATAAGTATATAAGTAACATAAGTATATAAGCAACATGAGTATATCAGTAATAAGAAGTATACCCAAGAAGTTAGGAAATGTACAGAAAAAGACTGATATAACAGTTAATTTTAGAATAACAATAGAAGTAATAGTTACAAATTACTGAGCAGCTTTTATGTCCTTGCCACGTTAATGTGAACATATTCAGAACAGATTTTTGAGAAATTTAAAAACATAGAAGTACAAAGAATAATATAAGATACACACTTCTGCCATTACCAGAAAAATTATTTGCTATTGTTTCTGAATATATTTGTTTTCCTTGTACATAAGTTTTTAAAATAATTCTACAAGTATAAATGACACATATTCTCCTTTACCACCTGCATTTCCCCTCCCAATATATTTACTATCATGAGTAGATGTATATTCCTCCTGTACACCTTTTATATATTCACGTACATACATGCCGTATATGGTATCAGTTCATTTGTATTTATTCAATGTATATAAATATTACCATGCTCTAGCAACACTCTGCAATTTACTTTTTTTCTTTAACATTGTGAGATTGTGATTCATGCATGTTGATCGATATAGATATGCTTTATTCATTTTAATGTTATAGAGTATCCTATATGGCTATATGTTATTCTTGCAATTTTACCATACTTTATCTAATCATATTCAATTGATAGTGGTTTAAGCTGTTTTTGCAATTTTGCTATTATAAACTATATCAGGGTTTGGACAGAATTGGATAGAACACTTAACAGTTAAATTTGAATGGCTTATTATTTTTAAATGATGGGACAATATGCCAAAGAGTTACCAGAGTTGAAGAAACCTTCAAACCAATGGTGCAATATTCTGCAGACAGCAGGAATGGTGAATTAACCTACCAGGTTTCTATGCTAGCAGATGCAGCGACATGAAAAGAGTTGCCTGGTGGAGCGCTGGTCTTTAGGAAAAGAATACAGGCAACTACCAGTGACCTGGCTGGGAGGAAACCATGGAACTAGTACCCTAATCTCCCCTTTCCTTTGCTCTCCAGTCTTCTACTTGTGTTCTGATAGCCTAAACCCAAATAGAAGCGGGAGGAAAAGAAAGGCCATCGGTGCAATCCCAGAAGCTATTGGGACAGCATGGGACGAAGAAGGGTGGAGAGGGGATCTGGATGAGCAAATAGAAAAAAAAAAAAAACAAGCAAACAAACAAACAGACAAACAAACAAAAAACCTCACAAAAACTGCTCTAATTAACAGTCACGTTGTGTGCTTGTGGCAAAATATGCTTACATACCTTGGTCAATGGTAGGGAATGTGCTTTAACTTTGGAAGGTACTTATTTAGTTAGGTGACCCATCTTCCCCAATAGCTACATTACTGAAAATATATATAAAAAACGTTAAGGATGAAAAATAGAATTCCCATTGTTTTTTGTTTTTAGGTGAATTATGAAGTGTTTCATTGGTGTTTTATTGGTGTTTTCCTAACTTAGGAATTTATAGAACATTAAGAATGCTCTACTATTTATATAGCTTTCTAGTTTGGTTCTTTTCTAGGAATGAAATGTATTCAAGAGAGTAAAAATAAATTTTAATTGAATTTTATCCATTTTAATGGTGTTCTAACTTTTTGTTTATTTTCCATTGAAAGCAGTCAAAGAAGCAGACAAGAGCTTTTTCTTCTTTCAAAATACTGTTTTAGCACACCACTTGGGACATTCTTTTTCCTGGGTTTTATACTTTTATATATAAAGTGACTATAATAAAATGAAAGTTGTGAACCACCAAGTGCCAGCCTGAATATAGTAACAAAACTGACATGAACATACAAACATATAAACATAACTTATTTACCAACCACGAGCTTGTCACATTCCCTAGGGATTCTGTCATTTAAAAGACATTTTCTCCCTCTCCTTTTTACTTTGTTTTCACAGCTGTACACATAACTGATAAATAAATTTGTAAAAATAAAAATGCTACCATATCCCTGGGATTCAGATTCCCTGCAGAGGGTACCTCTCAGAAAACAAAAGCCTTCTAAGACTCAGAAGATGGCAGGTAGAAATGTAGAGAGTATAGTAATAACAAGTACTAGGTTAAATTTTTATATTATGTACTTCCACTGCCTTGATTTCTAGTTTTGTTATCTTTTATTTACTGAGCTCCTACTCTATGCTGTCCAGGCTGTTAAAAATATATAATACCTAATCTTAAAAGAACTGTGAAATTTTGATAGTATTATCCTCATCTTTAAAAAACTGAGCCTCGAAGAATTTAAGTGACTCACCCAAGGCTAAGTCTAGTATTTAATACTAAATCTAGTATTTAATGATGATGTGCTGATCTCTGTGATTGCTGAGTTTATTAAATTCTCAGAAAACTCTGTAATTTACACAGTATACATTAAAATACATAAACCACACTTGAAATACTTCCTCATTAGAAAAATTGTGAAAATTAAAAAGGGAATAAAAGTTCTTTGACAGTTCACACTTAAAACAAATTATAACCACTAAGAAGTAAGTCTCCTCTTTGTAGCCAAACTCATGGCCCCTCTCCACTTCCATTCAGGAACCATTATTAATATGTGACAAACATAACTTATTATTCTATTCCCCAAAGATGTGTGTGTGTGTGTGTGTGTGTGTGTATAATCATTTTATTGGACCACTGCAAACTATACATTCTGAGAGCATTACATATTCTGTCTTCTATCCATCTATTTCTTAATTGCACTGTGATGTCCAAATCCTACTTTCATTATACTAGTGAGAGATGCAAATTTCAAATTGCATATCTTCCTCCTGCTAGGCTGTGGGGTGGGGCTGGCAGGTGTTTCAGGGCATTGGCGATGAGAAGGGTCACTTCCCTCCAGGAGAGCTATTATCTGGCCTATTTCTCTTCTCAACCACCATCGTCCTTGGACAGTACTGACTGTGCCAAAACATAAGGTGGGGTGACAGAAAAATGACTTGGAAAATTCTCTCATTCCTAGAAATAGATTAAAAAATGGCTGGTGTTTGATAGGGGGAGAGGGGTGTACTTTAAGATACATATCGGAGAAGCAGTGTATAGATTCACTGAGTGAAAAAAGACTGGAAACAGAGAAAACAGATAGAAAACAGCAATAATGCAAGTGAGAAATATCAACAGCTTCTATGTGTTTAGGAGATATCGCCCTGATGATGAAATGAATACAGTGAGAAATAGTATGGCAACAGAATCAAGAAGAAATTATACTTGATCAGATGTAAGTGTACAGGAGAAAGATACATCAAAGATCATCAAAAGTATTCTAAAATTTGGGAAATGGATTTTGATGATTTTTGTTAACAGGAGAGGAACAGAGTCAGAAGGGGTTCAGAGTCTATTAAATTTGATCTGCTGAATGGTATCTAGTGTTACAGACTTAACTGTGTACCGCTCCCCACCAGTGCAAAAAAAAAAAAAAATCATATACTGAAGTCCTAACCTCTAGTGCATTAGAAAATGATTTATTTGGAGATAAGGTCTTTAAAAAGGCAATATGTTGAAATAAGGTCATTAGGAAGGGGCCCAATCCAACACGACTAAAGTCCTAAGAGGCAGAGGAGAATAGGACACTGTACTGAAGGAAGGCTATATGAAGACACAGGGAGATCGTCAGATGCCTACGAACCAAGGAGAAAGACCTTGGTAGAAACCAAAACCCTGTTGATCATTGATCTGCAACTTCTAGCCTTCAGAACAATGAGAAAATAAATGTTTGTTGTAAGCCATCCAGTCTATGGTACTTTGTTATGGCAATCTTTGCAAACTAATACATCCAGTTAAAACTGCCCAGAGGACAGTTAAGAGTGAGGAATTAATCTTTGGAAGGATTCAGGACAGAAATTTAACCTGGGAATTCTGTGAGTGGTAGTAACAGTGGAAGCCAAGAAATCCCCAATGGAAACTATAACATGAGAAGACAACATTTGTTAGTACAAGGGCTTTAAATTATAATTCTATGACAACTGCTACCACTGATTTATGTTTTCAAACACCAATCCCTGAGTTAAATAATGTAATCACTCTTTGAAACATGAGGAAAGGAGGGATTTAATTACTTGACCAAAGTAACATCACTGGTGTCAGAACCCAAACACAAAGTCTGGCCCCTGTCCCCAGATTCATACATGCTAAGCTAAATATTTACTTAGAAGACGTTTACCTATTACCTGTCTCTGGGTGGATTCTGCAGTTTTCACAATACCAAATATTAACAGTACTTCTTTCTAATTATTACCTCTATATGCATGTTAGGCCATTCTAATCTATCCATACTTCCAATTAGATAGAAAGAAACAAATATTAAATGTCAAGGTGAAGATTAGAAATCAAGTGAAATATTCTAGAGTATCTTCTTCATGTGTACAAAATAATGAAACGTATAACATTTGTGGTACCTACTATATTAAGTCTTCCTTCTCTACCTTTCATCTGAAATTCTTCTGACAATAATCAATGCTCTCAGAATTTCCAAATCAGGTTATGCTTTCCTGATTTTATCTAATTTGACATCTTTGTGGTTTTTGCACTGATAAATACTATATCTTCTTAAATTTCTTTCATGCCTCGACTCTCGTCACCTTTCTTCTTCCCTGTACATTTTTTCTCATTTATATTTGTGGGCAGTCATCTTCCAACCGTCCTTTAAGGATATATGGTAATTAGGTTTTGACTTTAGCCCTTAAAAATCTTTATTGCACCACTGAAATGTACCTTCTGAGAGCATTCTCTTGCCTTTTTATAAATGTCCCATAGTCCAACCTCCCACTTCCAATATATCCTGCATATGACTACCTGATTAACTTTCTAAAATACAAATCTGATGATTCCATCTTTGCTTAAAGCACTTCGTTGTTTGAGAGAGACAACGTTTATGTCAACTGCGTGAGAAAAGTCAAAATGTTTCCTTGATCTGGGCCTCACCTTCTTCCTCTTCTTCTTGACCTGTAGCCTTCCTAGAGTACGTGCCCTCTCCTTCTCTTGTTCTGAAATGTCTCCCAAACGGGCCATGCTCTCCCACTCTTGTGTGCGTTTTAGGTCCTCCTCGACTCTTTTGCTTTTACCATTCTTCCTCACAGTATTTCAAAACATCTAAAATTCTTAATTTAAATGAATGTTATTTTTCTAAAATACCCTCCTGTCACTGCTCTCTTTTCATCCAAGAGAAAGCAGAGGTATTCTGTGGTTTATAGAGCTGATGGCATATTTCTATTAAAGGATTTACTTCTCTGGGTGGTAATTGTTTTTGCTATTATTACTGGTGTGTCTTCTGCACCAAGCTTAACTTCTTGTGGAGAAGGAGGCTGTCTTCTTCACCTATCAGTAGCAAGTACCTAGAAGATGCTCTTGCTTATAGAAGCTGCTTGATAAAGACATATTGCAAGACTAAACTAGCAATATTTCAACTTCTCATTAAATATGTAGCACAACCCTACTGGTCTCTTTCCCTCAAGAAATACCTCTTTTTTAGGTCTAGAAATTAGTGGAAATATTTATACTTTATACTATTTCTAAGTATACTAATACTGCAGAATACAGACATAAGCAGGAGCAAAATCTATTTGTGCCAGTTTTAAATAGAACACTTTGTGTTCATGAAAGGTACCAAATAGACAATTCTGGAAAACGGAATTTATTCTTGTCAGGATCATTATATACTGAAAAATGCTCAGTGAGAAACTGAAAGGTGTACACACACACACACACACACACACACACACACACACACCTTTTTTAAAACTCTATAGACATTTACTTTGGGAGAATAATTTCTGGAAGTTTCAAATTGTAGCTGGTTCCACATTCTACCACAATTTGACCCCATACCTCATTATAGTCCTAAGTACAAAGACATTCTGAACTACCTAGGGAGGAGTATGTCTTCTTACCACGTAGTCAGTTACATTTCCATTCACATTCAGGTAAATAATATAACAATTATTTTTTAAATATACTCTGTTTCAGAACTAAAAGAAGGTTGTCATTTTTGTGGTCCCTAGAAGATACCTTAAATGGTATGCACATTAGAGATGGCTGAAATAAAGTCTTCTGAATATAGGGAAATTCAATAAATTAAAATCCAATAATTTTTTGAATCTGAAAAATTTAGTGCCAAGCAAGGCAGAGTAGTATCCCTGAGACTCTTCTCTGCATTTAGTGGGAACATTAAAAATTACTGAATCCTCAGTCCTTTAAGCCCACACATCCTAACTCCATTCTTAATAATAATGTGGTTAAATATCTGTATTAAACTAATTTTTGAAAGTTCTCTACTTTCATTTTTAGGAAGTTGAAAGTGGTTAGTATAGATACCTGGGGTACTAGGCAGACTCAGTTAGTGGCTAGTAGAGAATGAGAGGGTTGTTAGAGGAGAGGAGCCCAGAGCAGATCCAACCCATAGATGTCTGTGTAATTCTGAGCCTTTGGAGTCATTCTAAATAATCTCCCCACCCTTGGCAGTGCGTTCCAAGTCCTGTGATTTAGTTGTGATATGAGAAAGATAACACATTTACCCTAAAAGTAATCACAGAGCTCTAGATGCAGTTCAGTTGCAATAAAGCTAATGTTACTTCCATTATTACAAATGTAATGATTATAATAACTATGAATGCTTTTCCAGTATATACTTTTACTTAATTACTTAATATAAATGCATAGTTAGATACATTAGATTAGATGCACAGATTGATATTGTATTTGCCATTACATTATGTGCTAAACCATAGAATCACTCATCCAAAGATTGCACATAAGATGATATGTGCAATCAGACAAATTGTAGTTTGTATTTTTGATAGGTCAGTTACTTAATACTGCCTAGCAATGTTACATTATTAATTATAAAAAAGTAAATATAATGGAATTAAAGGAAAAGAATACGGACAGAACATCATAGCTTTTTAATCTGTGGTAAAAAACAAAAAACAAAAAAACAAAACAACAACACAGAAACACATAGGTTTTACTCCCCTTACAGAATTATAATCATATAAATATTAAAAATGATTTTATTAAAAAATCTTTATTGCACTTTAATCCTTCTTTACTAACTCAAGGAGTTTGTTAAATATCCTGAAAACTTTTATAAAATCCATTCTGTACTTTATTAATGCTGTTGCTATACATGATGATATTCCATTACATATAAGTAAGTGGTTCACTATGTGGTTCTAAAACATATCTGTTATTGAAGGCAAGAGGAACATTTTTTCATCCATTTCCATCTTCTTTTCTCATTGAAATCAAATGTTTCAATAGTTCCATGTGCGAATATTTAGTATAGTATTAAATCTTCCACATACATAAAAAACCTAAACTTTTTTTCAATATTCTGAAAAGCACTCAGAATACTGTGTTCTGCCTCCTGCTGATTTTGTGTGATTAATTTTATGGGAACACAAATCAGTGATTCTGCAGGATAAATTAGTGAAAACATTTTGTGCTTTTAATCAGGAGAAATAACACAATTCTAACTTTTTATGATGTAAAAAGTAAAGGATTTTAAATGCAATATACACATTGATGCCGAGGTTAGGAGATGGAGTAGGGAAAATAATATCCCACAGTGCTTTTCAATGTAGATGAACAGGAAGTGATAAAGCTAATTTATCTCCAAAATAGCAAATTGCTTTTTAGCAAATGGTCCACAAGGGTGCAATAAAAACAACAACATTAAAGTGTCTTTGACATAGGAAATAATTAAGAGACTGGTCAAGGACTTGATGTAAAGTTTCTACTGCTAATCTACAAATTACTAAGACCTGAGAGTATACCTCTGGATATGGGGATTTGCTGTCCTATGCTACATCATTGAAGTAAAGTGCCAACCCCAACATGTAGAATTAAAAATTAAATATTAACAGCAGGTCTGAATTTTGACTAAGAAATAGAAAAAATTTTGTCTTGAGAAAATTCATGTCCTCTATCATCTGTGACCTTAAACCTTAATTGTGTGAAACGGAGTGAGGGATG
Organism: Rhinolophus ferrumequinum; assembly: GCF_004115265.2. Taxonomy (NCBI): domain Eukaryota; kingdom Metazoa; phylum Chordata; class Mammalia; order Chiroptera; family Rhinolophidae; genus Rhinolophus; species Rhinolophus ferrumequinum. Next base: position 69,749,209 of record NC_046294.1, on the reverse strand, counting down.
GTGTTATTGTTGTTGTTGTTGGTGGTGATTTTGTGTGTGTGTGTGTGTGTGTGTGTGTGTGTGTGTGTGTGTGTGAGTAGTATGTGTGTAGACAGCTAGTATCCTTATTTGAATCACTGGTTAAATCATAGCAAGAAAATTAATGGAAATCACCTATGTTCATATGATTAAAACAAATCAAACAATAGAAAAAGAGAAGGTATACAGTGCAAAATCTCCCTCATAGTTCTGCCACTCTGATGTTCTATTATTCCTTCCGCAAGAGTAATCACTGTTACCAGGTTTTTGTTTGTTTGTTTTTAAGTACCTTCCCAGTAATATTCTGGACATATAAAATATATGTATTGGATATATACAATGTATTGTATATAAACAAAGCCAACACAATGCTTTGAAACTTATCGTTACTACAACTAAATATTTTGGTGATTATTATTTTTATCAATATATAAATATATTCTTTATTATTAATAAACTATTTGAACATAAGATAATTTATTTAATGATTTCACATATTATGGACATTTAAGTTGTTTGCATTTTCAATCTTGAATGGAAAATATGAATTATAGTTACGTTTTACCGATCTCCCACAGCATGGATGTATGTATATCGTTAATTTACTTCAATGAAATTAAAACCCATTTGAAAATGTCTATTGGAACATTTTTATTTAATAGTAACCTAAACATTAAAGTCAGATATTTTATATCAAATATTACTATATTGAAACAATCAAAATTAGTCATCCCTTTAACATTTATGTGATTGAAATGATATATAATAAGTGCCAAGAAATGGGTTGGGAAACTCATACTATATTTTTCGTATCACCTAGCTGAATAATTGTGTCAACAAAATATTTACATAAACTTCATGTTATTATAATGATTATCTTTCTTAAAAATTGCATATAAATCAAAGATTGTTAATGGATTTTTGATAATCTGAGAGTGATATTTAATAATTAAATATATTTTATTTTTTAATGGCAGTGAATTCATATTATAAGCCATGGATGGTGTTATAAGAGACCCTCAAAACTCCTCATTTTATATGTGAAAGCATATAAGATACCTAACATAGATAAAGGAAGAGTTGGTACTAGAAATAAGATTTCTTAATTCCCAGGTGGTGATTCTGTCCATTCATATGTTCTGACAAAAGTCATATTGATGGATAAAATATTGTTATTGAAAATACATGGTCTCTAATAAGATGAAAGAACTATCTTATCCTTGTCGATGTGAGAGTAATCTCTCAATAAGAACTCATATCATAAAATTATAAATTTAAAAAAATCACATAAGATAGATTTCATATTTAATTCAAAAATAAGACATTCTTTTAGCAAAGATAAATAACATGCCTATCAACATTTTAAAAAGTAGACATTTTGTTTGTTTTTTAAATTATCAGCAATAGAGATTTGGAGTTGAAAGGAATCTTAGAGTTCTACTCCTTGTCTTTATTTTGTGGACCTAATAAAACAACTGAGATTTAGACAGGTAAAACATTTGGCTAAAGAAAAATATGCTAATGGGTAAAGAGAGTAAATATTCTGAATTCTGAATATTCTTAATATAGTCTTGTAGTCAACGTATATTTTCTATTTTCCTTCTGATAATATATTTACCATTTTATTTTGTTATTTTGTGACATATGTTTAATTTGTAACTTTTACTATAATATATCTAAATACATAATACATATGTACATTTTCATTACATTTATATGCATATGTATGTATGTGAGATAAATATATACACAAATAACTGGAAAATTTATCTCAATAATCTGGACAAATTGACTCATCAGATTTGGTGTTTATAAGTATTTATAACATATTTTTCAAATATTATCACTGTCACTGAAATGTCTCTAATATTTATATAAAGAAATAACTATATATTATAATATATAATAATGATATATTATTAAATTTACATTTTAAAATTATCATATCTGATATAATTTTAGTCAACTTTAACTATATTTGGGGCAATCTAGACAAGATTGTGAAATAGGTAAACACTGGGCTTATCTTGTGCCACAAGAGTGCAATAAAAACAACCGAGTTTAAATTCTCCTTCTGTATTTAGTAGCTGTGTAACCTACTGAAAGCTGGTTATCTCCTCTGTGTCTCTTTTTATGCTAAAGAAAAGATGGGGATAGTAAATACCTATCACTAGGTTTGTTGTGCTGAATAAATAAATGTGTGTATCTCACAGGTGAAACTAATGTAGAATGCACACAGGACAATACATAGCAGTGGTAAGCACCTATGATCAACATGAAAAGAAGGAAGGATGAAAACAATGAATCATATAGAATGCTTTATCACTAGAAGCATCATGAGTTTCTGATAATAGCAGAGCTGTGTTTGGGGCCCTGTAATGTAAGTGAAACACAGGAAGAGAAGACTTTTGTTGTAACCACTTCAGGGCAGTAACTTATGGTGTCAGAATAGAAAGAGGCCATTATTGCAGACATCAAAAGTTTCTTGACTATTTCAGAGGCGGCACATACTATGTTTAGAAGATGAGAGTAGTCAGGGCCATTGAAGAGAGTTTGAACAATACCTCAATGGGGTTATCTTGATATTTGGAGATATTTGGACTATTTTTTTTAAATTAGGTGTATATTTTATTGTTCTGAAAACTATTATAAGTGAGGTATTTTTAAGTAGTTGCCTCATGTATTGAAGTTTGATTATCAACTACAATCAGCTCATTGGATATTCTGAACTTATTGGGGTACAAAATATAATATTTTTGTCATTTATGCTTTTATGACTTATTCTAATCACTGTCTTCAGCTAAGCTATCTCTCCACATGTTCTTTGACATATTGGGATTCCTGAATATTTTCAAGTATAAAATTCTGGTCAAGTTGTGAACTTCAATCCCGTTTCAAATGTAATGATCACCAGGGCCAGCTAAGCCTTGGCCTGAGACCCTATGGCCTGGGGAGTCCTCACTTTCACTCTGCCTCCGCCTATCCCTTAAAGTTCAGATTTGCTGGGAGGATGCCAGAATGAGGTAAAACAAGAAATGATAACTGTCTTAACTGATTTGTGCTATGATATCCACCTCTAAATGTTGATGATTCCCAAGAGGCAAGCACAGAATTGCTCATCATCTTATGGGATCACATGAGCTTTCTTCAGAGGAGTTTATTGGGGCTTTCTCAATGCCTGTTCCCTGATGTGAGAAGTCAGCTTTCCTTGACAACTTGTGACCTTTCTCCTTTCCCCTCCAAACGATGGAAGTTTACCGCACAGCATTTTGCTGCTGAATCACTCATCCAGATACAGTCTTATTGGATAGTGGCCTGTAGAGTGGCTCAAGTGGCTCCCTTCTGAATGTTCACCTGCCTCGCCTAATTGTGGAAGCATCTGCTGCCTCATTATAGGCACTTTCCTGGGCCCAGTCACTTCTTTCTATTTCTCTGAAAATCCTGCTTAAATTTATAGAGACAATAAACAAATTGGTTATAAAATTATGGATACAACAAGGAAAATGAGATGTTCTCTTCCCTTCTTTCAGACATGACTAAAAAGTTATGAATGATTCTTTTAGTGAGACCAATCTTCATTTGAATATACTTTGCCTATAAATCCTGCACCCCTAATAATTTCTCTTTCAGTCAATTCCACTGATATATTAATACTTTACTATACAGGCTAGGGAGAAAGATGTTGAGAGGATGGCGAGCTAATAGGGCCATTAGGGCCACTTCTTAATAGATCCCAGGGAAATGTCTGCCACAAAAGAATACATTTCTTGAATAATGAATGTTTGTTTTTTTTTCTTTAGAATTTAGAGGAACATTGTTATTAAACTTTTTAACTTTTGTACTCTAGCCCAAGTAGAAACAATAGGAAAAATCTCTCTCATTCAACATGCTAGTAAAATATTCTTGTTCAAATTATTTATTTCTTAAGTTCCCCAGCAAAGCAACGATAATCCCAATGCCTTCAAATATTCAGTTCTCTTGTACTAAGTTCTTTAACAACTATTTTCTATGACTCTGTGGTCAGAAAGAAAAAAATAAAAATAAAAGGTGATTACTCTCTAGGCCACTTACTCTCCTAACACTAATAGACAGTTCTTTTCATTGCTAGTCCTTTAATTTTTTGGCATAGTCCTAACATATTTATTATTTACTCTGTCTTTAGTAAGGCAAATTTCAGGAGCTGTTAATAGCTTTAAGAAGTTGCCTTTTTGTTTGTTTTACTATTCAATCTGTAGTTGTGAATATGTGCTGAGTCCGTCTGATTTTTTCCAATACTGCTGTCACAAGCAAGTGCCACTATCTCAATTATCTTAACAGTAAATTGTCTACAAATTAACTGGTCACAGCTTTTACGTGTTTGAGCTTTTATAAACAGCTCTGCTTCTAAAGTATAAGGATAGGCCATTATTTACATGCAATTCCATTTTATTGACAAAGCAGAAAAAAATGAAACAAAAGCAATTGATCCAATGTATTTTAACCTTTCTTTGTGCCCTCTGTTAGCTCTCTAAATATCCTCTTACCTATGCGAATTTTCTGAAGAATTATAGTAATTGTAAATGTGCTCTCTCTCTCTCTCTCACTCTCTCTTCCTCCATCCCACCCGGTGTGTGTGCATGTGTGTGTGTCTGTGTGTGTGTATAAAGTATGTATAAAGTAGTTAGCTCTTCTGTTTCTGAAGCCATGGAAATGTATGTAGATAGACATAAGTGAAATTTTTATGCAGATCTTTTATTTTCATTTTCATTAAAATAGTACCATTTGAATTTGGGAAATGGTGCATTGTGATCCACCTGGAGACCAGGTTTAAGTTTAATATCATTACAGACCATTGATGCAGATTGAATCATTCATCATTGTTTTAAGAAAAACAGCTGTTTAACTTGAAATAGTGATATAATCTACCAAGTACCAGAAAGAGTGAGGTTATGTTTTCATTAAAGATCTAGTGTTTTAATGTAGAGTTGCTTTTCATTCCAACCAGTGTTATATTTTAAAAATAGTTAAAGGAGTAAAATATAATACAGAGGTAATGAAACTTTTAGATGAGTCAAATGTTTACCCTAAAGATATTAATTCTAAGTTTCCTAGTTACACTGTAAATGATAATGATGTTCATAAATTATAGAAGAATAAATTAGGCATTAATTTGCCTGCAATTTGAACCAATTCAATGATGAAAGGCATATCCTGATTTCTACTTTTAAGGCTGTAGGAAAAGTGTAAGCAGTAAAAGGATTATGACTGATTTTGCCTGATCAAACCCAGAGTTCATTTTACCAAACATGTTCAGTTTAACTAAAGTCAATACAATGAAAATAAGAATAAAATGTCTACAAATTGTAGCTTGAACGTGCTACCCTGATGTAGGGGACAAGGTGACTCCTAAGATATAAAACTGTATTTTGGTGTATGGTCACCAAACCTGAAAAGAGAGGAATAGTCTGCATTATATAAGGAATCCTGAGACAAATAAAACATTCAGCCTGGCTGCATCAAATTAGTCAGTATTCCATTTACATGCTCTCAGGCCTTACCATTTCAGTGCCTGGCTAGTCCAGATGTCAAAGACCAACAAATATATGAAAGACCAACAAATATATGAGGGTTTTTGCTAGCCTCCAGTTGCATTCCTAGGGAAGTGCTTGGTAATTAATATCACCTGAGCTGAATTCAAATGACTGACAGGAGTGTATAAGTATCTCATTCTTGCTCCTCCAATTAACTCTGAGGAATGTGTTCTTTCCAAAATCCCCCAGTGGGATTATGTTTATGTATAGCCAGTGACAACTTGCTTAATAACACTTTCTTCCTCATGTTTATTGACCATGTTCCCTTATTGCCCTACATCTGCTTTATTTTATTGGAAACACAGAATCACTTCCCAAAGAAACTATTTAAACCACTTGAGCTAAATGTTTTCTCTCAGTCTTCTTTGAGAAGAACCCAAACTAAGATATTGTTATTAAAGAGCTAACATATAAGAGCAGCAATATATGCCCTACCCCCAAAACTATCAGTGAAACCAAACATTTAATAAATTTAAAATTCATAACCAAGATGGTACAGTAAGTAAATGCTGTGCTTACTTTCTCTCATGAACACATCAAAATTACAACTAAACTACAAAACAACTATCACTGAGAATCACCTAAAATCTTGCTGAACCGAAGCTCTACAACTAAAGATGTGCAGAAGAAACAAACTCCAGACTAGTAGGAAGGGCAGAGACACGGAACGGGCTACTCCCACACCAGTGTGTGACCACTAAAGATTGGGAGCGATATTTTGGCTGTGGAGTTTTACCCCCCAACCCCCAGAAGTTCGAGAGGTCCCAGCCCCACCCCAGCCTAGGGCTTCAGTGCTGGGGAAAGAAGTCCCCATGATTTCTGGTTGTGCAAACCAGCAAAAATAGTGACAGATTGAGATTGAGTGTGGCTGTACATCCAGGCGCTCCTCTTAAAGGAACTGCATGCAGACTTACCCACCAATGGAATCACTCACTCTGAGTTCCAGCACTGTGGCAGCAGCTGGAGAGGTGGCAGGGACATATGGTGAGGAACTGAGTGGTCTGGATTGGGACAGGGGTTGGAGAGGTGGCTTTCTCCTGGATGGCAGAGCTGGTAAAGGCCATTGTTTCTTTGCTGAGCCCCCCTTCCCGGCGTGTGAACACAGGTGGCTGCCATATCAGTCTCTGCTGTTTGTTCACCACTCCCAGGTGATTCGAGATCCGGCTCCGCCCAACTTTTGGGCACAACCAAGCTGCTCCCAGTGGCTTTTTCATACAAATCGCTTTAACTCAAGCTGCAGATTTTCCTAGGATCTCTCAAAGGTATGCAGAACCCAGACAAGCAGCACCTGGCTTGAGTGTGTCCTGTATCTCTGGCTGAGCAGACCTAAGCCCAGCACCGGCAGCAGCCAGCCTTGCTACATGATGCATCCAAGCATGGCACAGGCAGCAGCCATTTATGGATTTCTTTGCAGCTCCTGCCAGGTGGCCCCTGGTGGGGCACAGGCTTTGGTTAAACTTGACCTACAGCTGATCCCCTCCAAGGTGGTCCTGGGGCTGGTGCCTCCAGTGGCCAGCTTCAAAATGAACTGGAGCATCACCCAGCTGCCTCCAAGTATGACACACCAAAGGGGCAGAATGGGCAGGCAATAGAGTTCTGCTGAGGCAGATCCTGCTCTGTAGGGTCAGTCCCTGCACAACAACTCTGCCACTGTAGTCAGGCTAGTCCTCACAACCAGTGAGCCCAAGGGTCAGTTCCTCTCATTGATGTGCAATTATCAACCAAGGTTCAACTACAAGTGAAGGAACACACATCCACACAAGGAACACACCTGGAATGTGTGGCTTAAGTGACCAGAACAACTATGCCACTGAGCCTCACAGTACACCTATAACATAAGGCCACTATACTAAGGCCAAGAGACATAGCAACCCTGCCTAATACATAAAACAAACACAGGGAGGCAGCCAAAATGGGGAGAAAAGAAATATGTCTCAAATAAAAACAGAACAAAGCTCCAGATAAAGAGCTAAACAAAATGGAAACAAGCAATCTATCAGATGCAGAGTTCCAAATGCTGGTTATAAGGATGTACACTGATCTCATGGAGAATTTTAACAAAGAGATAGGAAACATAAAAATGGAGATAGAAAACATGAAAAAGAACCAGTTAGAAATAAAGAATATAATAACTGAAATGAAGAACATATTATAGGGAATCAACAGTAGATTAGATGAAGCAGAGAATCGAACCAGCAATGCAGAAAACAAGTAGCAGGAAACACCCAAACAGAAGAGCAAAAAGATAAAAGAATACAAAAAAACTGAGGAGAGTTTAAGGGGCCTCTGGATAACATCAAGCATACCAACATTCACATTATAGGGGTACCAGAAGGAGAAGAGAGAGAGCAAAGAACTGAAAACCTATTTGAAGAAATAAGAAAACTTCCCTAACCTGGTAAAAGAAACAGATACACAAGCCCAGGAAGCACAGCGATTCCCAAAAAGATGAACCCAAAGAGGCCAATACCAAAACACATCATAATTGCAGTGTCAAAGGTTAAAGACAAAGAGAGAATCTTAAAAGCAGCAAGAGAAAAACAGTTAGTTACCTACAAGGGAGCCTCCATAAGAATGTCAGCTGATTTCTCAACAGAAATTTTGCAGGCCATAAGAGATTGGCAGGAAATATTGAAAGTGATGAAAAGCAAGGACCTACAACCAAGATTACTCCACCCAGCAAAACTGTCATTTAGAATTGAAGGACAGATAAAGAGCTTCTCAGAAAAGAGAAAGCTACACGAGTTCATCACCAAACTAGTATTACAAGGAATCTTAGGGGACTTCTTTAAGATGAAAAAAAAAAATAAAATGAGGGCAGTTAGGGATGGGTGAAAGGGGAAGGGATTAAGAAGTACAAATTGTTTGTTACACAGTAGTTATGGGGATGTAGGGTATAGCATAGGGAATATAGTCAACAATATTGTAGTAACTATATATGGTGCCAGATAAGTATTAGATCTATCAGGGTGATAGATGGGAATGGAGTTGGGGGTAGGGTGAAAAAGGTGAAGGTATTAAGAAATACAAATTGGTAGTTACAAAATAGGGGGTGTAAAGTATGGGGAATATAATCAATAACTTGTTAAAAATCTATGTACAGTGCCAGGTGGTACTAGTTAGGGGGATCATTTCCTAAATTATATAAATGTCTAACCACTATGCCGCACACTTGAAACTAATATAAAATAATATTGAATGTCAACTCTAATTGATAATTTTAAAAAGGGAGTACAAGATCAATAATATTGTGATAGCATGGTACAGGGTCAAATGGTTGCTGGACTTATCATGGTGACCACTTCTTTGGCATAGGGAATAAAATCAATAATGTGTATATTGTATAGAGCTAGGTGGGTACTGTTGAATATCTGCAATGTATACCTGAAACTAATATAATATTTATTGTATGTTTGCTGTATTTTAATAAAAAAATCTTTAAAAATTAAAAAATGTGTAAGTGCATCAAAAACATTAATAAAATAAACTTTTATGAAAATATAAGTGTTAAATATATTTTCATTCTAATAGGTCAATGAAAATTAATAAAGAATTGTTCAAAAATAAACTAACATGTCTAGCCACAGCAATCAGACAAGAAAAAGAAATAAAAAGCATCCAAATCAGTAAGGAGGAATTAAAATTGTCATTATATGCAGATGACATGATACTATACACAGAGAACCCTAAAGACTCCACCAAGAAACTATTAGAGCTGATAGATGAATTTAGTAAAGTAGCTGGATACAAAATTAATATTCAGAAATCAGTTGCATTTGTATATACCAATAATAAAACATCAGAAGGAGAAATTAAAAAAACAATCCCACTTACAATTTCTCCAAAGACTATAAAATACCTGGGAATAAATTTAACCAAAGAAGTAAAAGATCTGTACTCAGAAAATTATAAGACACTGAAGAAAGAAATGAAAGAAGATACAAATAGATGGAAACAGATACCATGTTCATGGATAGGAAGAATTAATATAGTTAAAATGTCCATACTGCCTAAGGCAATATACATATTCAACGCAAATACTATCAAACTACCAACGACCTTTTTCACAGAAATAGAACATATAATCCTAAAATTTATATGGGACCTTAAAAGACCTCCGGATAGCCGCAGCAATCTTGAGCCTCAGTAATCTTGAGAAATAAGAACAAAGTGGGAGGTATAACAATACCTGACATCAAATTATACTACAAGGCTACAGTAATCAAAACAGCATGGTACTGGCATAAAAACAGACACATAGATCAATGGAACAGAATTGAGAGTCCAGAAATAAATTCATGCCTATATGGCCATTTATTCTACGACAACGGAAGGAAGAATGTACGATGGGGAAAGACAGTCTATTCAATAAATGGTGCTGGGAAACCTGGACAGACACATGCAAAAAAATGAAGCTGGACCACCTCCTTACACCATATATAAAAATAAATTCAAAATGGCTTAAAGTCTTAAATGTAAGATCTGAAACCATAAAACTCCTAGAAGAAAATATAGGAAGAAACTTCACAGACATTACCCGGAGTAAGATTTTTACTGATATATCCCCTTGTGCGAGGGAAGTAAGAGTAAAAATAAACATGTGGGATTACATCAAACTAAAAAGCTTTTTCACAGCAAAGGAAACCATCAATAAAACAAAAAGGGATCCTACTGAATGGGAAAAGATATTTGCCAATGATATATCTAATAAGAGGTTAATATCAAAAATTTATAAAAATCTCACTCAACTCCAAAAAAACAAACAACCCAATTAAAAAATGGGCAGAGGACATGAAGAGACATTTTTTAAAAAGGACATACAGATGGCAAACAGACATATGAAGAAATGCTCAACCTCACTGACCATCAGAGAAATGCAAATAAAAACCACAATGAGATACCACCTCACCCCATTCAAACTGGCTATGATCAATAAATCAACAAACAACAAGTGCTGGCGTGGATGTGGAGAAAAGGGACCGTTTGTGCACTGTTGGTGGGATTGCAGATTGGTGCAGCCACTATGGAAAACAGCATGGAGGTATCTCAAAAATCTGACAATGGAACTTACCTTATGATCCAGCAATTTCACTCCTAGGTATCTATCCGGAGAGATCCAAAACTCTAATTCAAAAATCTTTATGCACTCCTATGTTTATTGCAGCACTATACACAATAGCCAAGACATGGAAACAACCAAAATGCCCATCGGTAGATGACTGGATTAAGAAACTGTGGTACATTTATACAATGGAGTATTATGCAGCCATAAAGAAGAAAGAAATCTTACCATTTGCAACAACATGGATGGACCTAGAGAACATTATGTTAAGTGAAATAAGTCAGACAGAGAAAGACAAATACCATATGATCTCACTTATATGTGGAATCTAAAGAAAAGAATAAGTGAATGAACTAATCAGAAACAGTTTTGGAGACATAGAGGAAAAACTGAGGGTTGCTGGATGGGAAGGGGGTGGGGACAAAGGGGAAGGTGAGGGGATTAGAAAACAGTCAGTAACCACAAGATGGCCATAGGGTTTTGAAAATTAATTTGAGCAATGTAATCAATAATGTTGTAAAGATTCTGTAGGGTATCCGATGGACACTTGTCCCATTTGGGAGACCACCTCAGGGATGATGTACATGCCTGATCACTGCACTGTACACCTGAAGCTGAAGCTGAACAATAATGAATGCCAACTATAATTTTATATATATATTTATACTTACAAGAAGAGGAGTACAGCGTTAGGGATAGAGACAGTGGAAATGTAATGGCTCTGTGAGATGTCAGAGGGATAATGGATGGGGGGAGGGGATTTCACACAGTGTGAGGGATATAAATGATAAATGTCTAAGTATTACTTTGTCTTGTGCACCTGAAACTAATTTAAAAAATAATAAAAAATAAACTAACATGTAAAATTAAAGAAAATTTTGTTATGAAAATTAAAAATCAAATAATAGTTAATATTAAAAAAAATAAAACTACACTCTCAAAATTGTCATCTTCCAGTTCTGAGTGTATTTTTGTACAAAAATCATCAGGTGCTATAAACCCACTTTCTAACTATTAATATACTTTTCTATCACTCTATTTTCAGTTAAATTCATCTCTTGGTTGATAATTTTGAGATGCTCTTTTAAAATAAATTTTATGTCTAGCAGGAAATGAAATTTAGCTTTAAATGAAGTGTTGTATTTTTCCTTCACTTTATAAAAAATATCTTTCCATTTTGTAAACTTAAACAAGTTTACCACTGTAGTTATATTCTATGTGTTAAGTAAATCTTTAACTAGAATAGGAATTATTCTTGCAATAGAAGCTGCATCAGTTAAGTTCTTGTCAAGAAAACAAAAGCTACTCTAGGTAGTCTGAATTGAAAATGTTCAATATAGCAAAGTAGAAGTTCTTTCTTTCTTTCTCTTTCTTTCTTTGTTTCTTTGTTTCTTTGTTTCTTTCTTTTTTTCTTCCTTCCTTCTTTCCTTCCTTCCTTCCTTCCTTCCTTCCTTCCTTCCTTCCTTCCTTCCTTCCTTCCTTCCTTTCTTCTTCTTCTTCCTCTTCCTCTTCTTCCTCCTCTTCTTCCTCCTTCTCCTCCTCCTCCTCCTCCTCCTCCTGCTCCACTTTCTCCTCCTCCTTCTTCTTCCTTTTTCCCTAATATTTGAAGGGTTAGGGTAGTAAGGCCAGGACCATAGTTGCTAGATTCTGGAGATTCAAGGCATTTGTGTCAAATCTCAGCAAATATCAAGAAGGGCGCCACCAATTTTTGTTGCTTGCAATGCAGAAATAAGAGACTCTGAGGAGATGGTCTTATACCCGTGAATCTGCCTATGACTGACCTTTCCTTCTTTTTTGCCTTGCAAATCTTGCACAAATGTTTTCTCTTGGCTGATTCTGCTTTACTATTATACAAGAAAAAGGTATTCTAGTATATGTCCCTCAGCATTATTCTTTGTCATGCTAAGGAGGCTGTGAATTACTGTATGATGTTATGATGATACTGAGCTGACCACAAACAATGTAGGACAGAACTGGTGCTTTGTTAATTATCATTTTCTTCATCCTTTTTAGCACTGTGTAATTATTGAAGCTTTCTAAATAAAGACAATGTTTTAATTTTAAATTTTCATACAGAATAATTCTTTCTGTGTCTGTTAAGATGTAAATGTTTCAAATTTTAGTTTCTATATGTTTTACCCCAACAAAAATATGGTATTCTATACTAGAAAATAGCATCACAAACTGACTAACTAACTAACTAACTAACTAACTAAATAAATAAATAAATAAATAAAAAGTAAACACAAAAAACAAGCATTGCAATTGCTGGGAGTGATTACTTCAGTCTGGAAGGGTGAGGAAATACTTCTTAAAAGATGTGACATTTACTCTGAAATTGAAAGACAGATAGGATTTGGAGACAGAGACATAGGAAGAAGAGGAATTTCAGCTGCATCAAATTGAATGAACAAGGCAAAAGTCTATAAATATTCGTAACCCTGGTGCTAAAATCATCTTCTTAAAGTGTCATTCTCATCTCATCATTCTGTGATGCTAGAAACATTCAACAGTTTCTCAAGTTCCGACAAATTCCTTATAAACTTCTCTTCATGTCTGAGGAATTGTGCAATGTAGACCCAACTAACCTTTCCATTGTCAGTTCTCACTAGTCTCCTACACAAAAATTATGTTTCTGTCAGGCTGAATTAATATCTACACAGAGTAAGCCTCAGTCTTGCTCTGTGCACATGTCTTTGCTTATGGGGTTCATGCTGTCTGCAGCTTCTCCATCTCTTCTCCCGACACCACATTCCACATAACAAACCCACGTTATCTACCTAAGAAACCTCCTGTGCTTCCTTCCCAGCTTACTTCAACATTTTATGAAGTCTGCCTCTCTCTGTCCCCACTCCATAGTTTTCTCTGTTTTCAATTCCCTTTTTGTGTTTTGAGGATGTTTATTAATTTAGAATTTGATTAGATTTATTTGTTACTATCTTAGCCTTACTACGAGCTCATGTGATACTTGAAAAGATGACATATTACCCTCCTTTGCATGCCCTAACTCATGATACAACATCTCAGAAAGTACCTTGTATAAAACAGCTTCTCAGTAAATATCATTTGAACTGAATATATGTTATCATAAAGGGAGTCAATAGTTTCATTACTTTGCCAGAATGAAAGTAATGAGATGCACGTAGAGTGGGAGAGATTTATAAGATTTAATGCTGTACCTCTATAGTAATTTATTATAAATAATAGCTGCTAATTCCCTAGAGGATATAAAAATGATTCTCAATGGATAGATAAAAATATGTACATAGTTTTAATATATTTGGGCCATGAATTAAGAAATAGTTTAGTGCAATCTTTGTATTAGTGCAATTTGATATTTCTTTTCTCTATATTGAATCTTACAAAGTAAGTACAAATTAAAGGGTAATTCAAATATGGTAGGAAAGATCCAGTACTGCTAGAGTCTCTACAGGGGGAGGAAGAATTATGCTACTGGTGTTGTTTCTGTTCTATTTAGCCTCATAACTTTCTATAGAATGTTCTTTCCCTGAAACACAATTGCTTAGAACCTCAGTTACTGTTAGAGGAATAAAAATACTGTTTCACTTAATTCACTCATGGCATCCACATGCTCTCTTTCATTAAGTTATTCTTAAATATTTGGTAAAAAATTCAAATAAGAAATGGGTTTCGAATAAATGTCAGATCACTGGGAAATTCAATAGCAGATGAGTATAAAAGGAAATTGCACTCGAGTCCATTTTCTTTCCTTCATGATAGCTTTGATAAGTAGGTATCCATTCATTAATTCTGGAACAATTACTTAATTGTCCTACTATTTTTCAGACACTGGACTAGATGTGAGGAAAAATAAAATGGCTATTATTACGTAATAGACAAAACAAATTTCTCAGGTAATTGAAACAGCAGGGTGATCATGTCAAATGAAAATACTATAGTCTTAGCACCAGCAGGCATGGGTTTGAACTGTTTTCAACATGTCTCATTTAGTGGTCATGGGTTTCTAAACCATCTGCATGTTCTCTCCTTGTAACTGATGGATTGTATTTGCAAAAATGATGGGCTATATTGGTATAAGGATCACGTTTTTGTATATAGAGCAAAGTACCACGATCAGTATCTCATTAGGCCAGTAGACTAATAACGTGCGGGCTATAACAGGATGCTTCTCAGAAATGGATTACACCATCTTATGTTTTCTTATACATAAAATATTAGAAGTATTTGTTGAAAATGAGAAAATATTATTATTGATGTATTACTCTATGCAACTCTTTAACATCTTTTAGACCGCACTGACTAAAGCAAAAACCTGTTCTGGCAGTGTTTTGTCAAAGGCTATATTTTTCCCCTTTTTCCCCCTCAAATCTCTTAGTTCTCCCCTTCACAACTCACTACCTCTTCTACCAATTTTACTTGAGAGAATTTTGTAAATCATGGTTCACTCTATTTTTAAAAATTATTTTGCAAAAAGGGTACATGAAAGTCAAAATATGTAAATAGATGTGAAACATCAATTAATTCTTACTGTACCCTATGAGGTTAAAAACAATAATTAATCATCTGACAAGGAGAAATTAATGTTCACCTGGAAACTCATATAGATTATTTGAAGTAAACTCAAAGAAAATGCAACTTGCAAATTATAAGTAGACATGAAATGACTAGTCAGGAGGAAAGCTTGTAAAGAAAGTACTGCTCTGATACTAGCAGTGAAATTATTTAAGGCGGTAGTAAATAGAACAATCTTTTAACAGGCACTTTTACTTTCATACTTTTATAAAAGTATACTTTTATAAAGTATACTTTTACTTTTAAAATATTTTACCTTTATAAGGATCAAAACAATTATCTTAAAGTAACTGCTCTACGGAAGGCACTGAGCTAGACGATGAATACACATAGGGGCACAAGGAAACGGGTTCTGCCATCAATAAGCTCCCAATCTTGTCAAGTAAAAAGAGCACAGAATGCTCATTACACTATTGTAAGGAGAATAAAATAATTGGAATAAACTGTTAATAAATGTCTTTCAATAATTATGAAACAAAGTTTCAGAAGATTACCATAACATTTCACGTTTGGCTTTTCTTTAGTTCTAAATTTAATATATTGAGGTTCAGTTTCTTTTTCTTTTTTTTTTTTTTTACTTTAGCTAAACATCCTAACTCTCCACCATTCCTTTTTGGTGAAAATAGTCCATATTTCTTTTATGTAACTACTCACTCCCTTTCTCAATCCATTTGATGGTTGTGGGGCTGACTTCCACCTTTGGGTCTCTGGGTAAGGGCTCTCCATTTTCTTATCCACAGTGATTAATCTGGGAAGGGAGACAGACGATTCAAAATAGGCTAATGCCTTCACGAATTTTGTTGGAACCATTGTTGAAATAATTGTAAAAAAAAGAATGCTATTTTCTAAATAGACTTTAAGCTTGGAGAGACTGGTGGGTATCAATGCCATCACATTGGACATAGAGTGACTGAGGGTCAAGCCCATTCAAAAAAAAGGGGAAGTATGTCAAAGACAGAGTACCTTGACTACATAATTTGAAGCCTCAGATCCAGTTAATCCTAAAATCATTGCCATTCCTTGAACTTTCCATTTTTTGGGACCAATACTCCCCCTATTTTTTATTGTACAAACTATTCTGAGTGGGATTTTTGTTACTTGTTGCTGAAGAAAACCCTGACTAATTTTAAATGGCAAATAGGTAATGAAAACACTTGTAACTCAGAAGAGCAGTCATTCTAGTACATAGTGATTGTCAGAGAAGGTTTAATCAAGTGGAGATAACATTTGAACTGGATCTTAAAGAATGAATAGCTTTTAATGCTGTAAATAGCAAAGGAGAAAATTCCACCTCGGAGGATGGAGTCAGGGAAGCATGGGGTGTGTAAGTAGTTCTGATTGAATGAGGCAGAGATAATTTAAAGAATAATGAGAATTAAAATTGGAGAACTAATTTGGATTTTAATCATAGTAGAGATTTATATTTGGAGACCCATAAAATTTTTGAAAAAAATCATTAGGTTGTATACATGTGGATTCATTTGGCATTTGATTTTCCTAGTCTTTCAATAAAAAGGTGAAACTAAACACCATGAGGGAGGGTAAAAATCAATTATCAAGTTAACAAAAGTCATGTGTATAACTTTTCCAGGAGACTGGCCTTTTCATTGAATGATCAGTGCTATAACGCCTGTTCTCAAATATAAGAACACAATGAAATTTAGATTACCATCTCTGTTAATTAGCATTCTACTAAAAACAAAGCTTAGAGAGGTTGGGTCAGCCTCTATACTTGGATCATCCTTTCATTGAAAGAGTGATTGATATTATTCTACAAATCAATTAAATGTACAGGAAGCATTACAAAGTGCTTTAAAATACTTGAGTGAAAAATGCAATCTCTAAATCTTCCCCAGATAATCTAATTAGAATTTTCTACTGTGTTGATTAATACAAAAGAAATCTCTTTTTCAGTGTTTTGGAAAAACCATGTTTCTCATGATCTATTTATGCCAGAACAGTTGTATCTATTATGAATTCAGCAGAATCAAAGTCTTTCTGCTCTCTATATATACTCTGTGGCTTTCATTTTATTAAACCAAATAGAGCACAAGCTTGTTTACATTTAAGACAGTAGCATGTTGTAAATTTTATTTTAACTGTTTGGAATATATGATTTTAAAAAAATTGGGATTAAATGTCTCCTGCTGTTGAAAATATTCAGTTATTAACTTGACTTACTGAATCCCACATGTCAATGAAAAGTTACAAAAATGAAACAGGATTTCCCCATATCCAGAAACTAGGCAACAGAAATAGGATGTGTTCAACGAGTGCCTTGGTAGGGGAGGAAAGTACAACAGAACGCTCTTTAATAGATTCATTGTATAAGTGCCTGTAACTACATAAGATGTAAAACATCCAACTGTGTGTACTTCTGAAGCATTCTGGATAAAATGAGTCAGGTTTTATCATCATGCTAGAGAAAGCAGTTAGTTATTTAGAAAACAGCAGAAGATAATAACCTCCAAGTGCTGAGTGGATAGCAGTGGTTAGAGAGAAAATGTTGTCAATACTGCATCTCCATTTACTTCAAGTAATTCCATAAAACCATGCCATACAATTCTATATCCAATGATAAATGTGTGACATTTTCTGTTAAACATGTGTAGACAATGATAAGCATATTTGGGAAGATGATTTTGCATGTCTGACTAATCAACTTTTCTAATTTTCAGAATAACTTGACTATTGTAAAAGGATAACTAATAAAGAAAGAATACATTTGTAATCATAAATATTATGATGTTGTTCTTTTATATAGACAATGCAAAAAATAAGATAGGATTAGTATTTATCTGAAACAAGCCCTCTAAATAAAATATAGAGTAGTATAAAAACATTATTCCCAAAATTATAAGCAAAAAATCATCAATAAATATTTATTGACTAAGCAATACTTCTTTTAATATTATGAATATATGATACTCATTATTCTTGAAATAAAGAAAAATGCCCTCATTAGTTGGACCTTTTTGGCTATTTTGGCATCTTTTTCTACACTTATATACTACCATTTTTTTCATAACTTAAAATTTATAATCAAATTCTCTTAATCATTCAAGTACATCGGTTTTACTTATTTATTTGACTTTAACATTTAAGCTATCTCTTGAACCCAGTTTATTACAGATTGTATTCCCTCTGATTGGCCTGTTCTTTTCTGCTCTGTCTGGTTAACTTGAATTTTAAGACCTCAACTAAAATACAATTCTTTTGGGTAGTCTTTCAGTACTGGCCATGACTGAATAATGGGTTCAATTGTATGTGTACTCCATGGTACCCTATCCCTACTCTTATCACAGCCCTTCCACTATCATGAACATCTTTTTAAAAATGGAAATATAATTGACATACAACATTGCGTAAGGGTAAGGTGTACAACGTGTTTGGTTATACATTTATATATTGCAATAAAGGTCTTTTTAATTTCTGATCTCTACCTCCATACTCTGTTCCTTGAAGATATGGAGACTATACCTTGTCTGGCATTTGTATATCTTTTGGCTAGCACAGTGCCTTGCACAAATTAGGCATTTAAAAGTTTATTAAATGAATTCACTAGAAGATAATTTAAAGGAAGAATTTAAAGAAAAAAATAATTCTAAGTATAGTAAGAATATTCAATTTCTCTAATCTTAATTGAGGTTTTACTATTTTCTATTCCTATTGGTGTACATTTAGTATTCTCTTTATGGAGTTCACAGATATTCAACTTGATAACTCATAGGCTCAGGAATGTGCCTTCTGATTCTGTAGTGTCCCCTATGTTTGTTTGCAGACTGAGAAGCACAGTGAGATCATACGCTGCTGACAGGCATTCCATTGCTTGGTTTTTCCATGCCCACAATTTGATATACTAGATACAGCTTTCCTAGGATTTCTATTGGCACTAACTGCTTGGGCATTAGTCTTTAAAACTAGACATGTAATTAACTATTTTAAGAATAGCTTTGGGGGAGGGGAAGTTATCACTGTGTGAGGGGTATAAATATCTAACTATTACATTGTTTTGTACACCTGAAACTAATAATAAAATAATAGCTTTGTTTATTCACTTCATGTTTTGTGTGGCAAATGGATCAAAAGAAATGAAAAAGCTTCAAAATCTTGTAAGTCATTAACTGTTCACTCACTTAGAGACAAAATATTTCTGAAATATCAAAAGAAGGTCATACAATTTTTGTAACATAATATTTTATACTAACAACAAATGAATATTTACTTTTCATTTAATTGTCAACTATTAAGATTTTTAAAAATGCTTATGTTGAGATAAAGATAAGATTATGAAATACCATAAAAGAGATTGTAGAGATAATGCTGGATAAGAAACACTTTGAACACTGGGAATGAGGATGCTTACACTTAGCCTTAAAAGTAATGTGGCTCTAAAGCTAAATAATTCTTTTTTGCTGTTAATCCTGCCAATTTGTTGTATCCTGCCAATTTGCTTTTAGCATTTGCACAAAGAATATGAACATTTATGTGTAACACAAAATAATTATAAATTAAAAATTTTCAGGGCCTTGAACTGATCTAAGCTTTATTTCTGAGTATTTCACATATTACAGGTTTTTAAAGCCTGAGTTAATATATTTTTTTAATCTATAAAACTCATTCTACAAAACACTAAGTCATTTGTTGGGTATTTCACAATCTCACAGAGTTTAAAAAATTAAAATATTTTATTATTTGAGTAATTCATTTAAATTTTATTTTGATGCACAGAAGTAAAATAATAACAAAATAAACATTCTTCTAGTGTCAAAGATAACAAGCAGAGTTTCCATTTGGGAAGATAAAAAGTTCTGGAAATGGATGGTGCTGACAGTTGTGTGGCATTGTGAGTGTGCTTAATGTCATTGAATTTTACACTTAAAAAGGGCAAAATAGTGAATTTCATGTTATGTATATTTAACTGCAATATAAAATTTAAGAAGATATCAACAAAAGGGTACACCACTTATCATGATGTTTAATTTGTTGCTTATTCGGATATAAAAGTATTTTTCACAAAATTAAAATTAATTTTTATATATCTTTGACAAATTTGTAATTTAATATAGGACCATTTTAATGTCTATAAAATCATTGTTAAAATCTAAGTAGTCATGATTTTTTTTGAACAAGAAAAAGACACTGCTATTACAATTTTTAATAGTGTCAATTTTTTCATATTTAATGGGACAAAGGGGATAATATTACCATAAACATTCTATCTATAATTCTGCACTTTTTTTCCATTTGATGATATTAATATAAACTTTATTTCCTGAGCCTTAACTGAAATGTCTATTAATTTTTTTTAATTAGATAATTTAGGAACCATAGGTACCCATCTGGACTGCAGGGTAAGTCAGACTTGTTGATGATTTCAGACTCTTACGTCACGCACTATGTTAGGGTTAACCAAATAATTTACTAACCAAATCCAGATATTTTGAGAATAAGAGAAGCTAATAAGAACTACCCTGGTATAATAGACACAAACAGGAGTAGTCTGAGGCAAACCAGACTATATGGTCACCTTACTTATGGGTCATATTTTAGAAAAACTGATGACAGGCTTACTCATTGTAATTTTCCTTAGTAAATCACTATGTTTGAATACTTTTAAACTCAACAAAATTACTCTATTACCAAAACCTGATAAGGATAACACACACAAAAAAGAAAACTACAGACCAATATCTCTGATGAATATAGATGCAAAAATCCTAAACAGAATATTAGCAAATGAAATACAATAATACATTAAAAACATTATACATCGCAATCAAGTGATGT
This sequence comes from Rhinolophus ferrumequinum, assembly GCF_004115265.2. NCBI lineage: Eukaryota > Metazoa > Chordata > Mammalia > Chiroptera > Rhinolophidae > Rhinolophus > Rhinolophus ferrumequinum. Next base: position 69,728,215 of record NC_046294.1, on the reverse strand, counting down.
ATACAGGGGTGCAAGGATGGTTCAACATACAAGTTCAGATAATTAAATTCACAAACTCAACCTAGAAAAAGTGCTGCATACTTCATTGCTAAATATCACTACAGTCACCTTTGAAGTACTTCTCTTGGGAAACTATGTACCGATGCCAGTGCCTAGTCCACCCTTCAAAGCAATTTTGGAACTCTTTTTCTGGAATTGTCATCAGAGCTGTCCTCGTATTACCCTTGATGTCCTGAATGTCATAAAAATGTCTTCCTTTCAATATTTCTATTATCTTCAGATAAAGAAAGAAGTCATTGGGGTCCAGACCAGGTGAGTAGGGTGGGTGTTCCAAAACAGATAACAATACAGTTATCTGTTTACTGGTTAAAAACTCTCTCACAGACAGTGCAGTGTGAGCTGGTACATTGTCTTGATGCAAGAGCCATGAATTGTTGGCGAAAAGTTCAGCTCGTCTAACCTTTTGTGCAGCCTTTTTAGCGCTTCCCAACAGTAAACTTGGTTAAGTGTTTGTCCAGTTGGTACAAATTCATAATAAATAATCTCTCTGATAACAAAAAAAGTTAGCAACATCATTGCAACAAGTTTGTGAACTTAACTGTCTGACCTCGTATGCAACTCGATCAATGTGATAGAACGCATAAAAAAAGATAAAAATCATATGATCATATTAATAGATGCAAAAAAAGCATTTCACAAGATACAACATTCATTTATAATTAAAACACTTAATAAAATGGGTATAGAAAAAAAGTACCTCAACGTAATAAGACGAGATGTGACAAAACCTCAGCTAATACAATATTTAATGGTGAAAAACTGAAAGCCTTTTTTCTAAGATCAGAAATTAGACAGGGATGACCCTGTCACCACTGTTACTCAACATAGTATTAGAATTCCTAGCTAGAGCAATCAGGCAAGAGAAGGAAATAAAAGGCATCCAAACTGGGAATGAAGAAATCAAATTGTCACTGATGGGACAAATAAAGGGTTTATAGGAGCAGGCTTGTAAGCGGGCAGGATGGGAGAGGCAAAGAATTAACAGGGGTGAGCTTGTGAGTTAGTAGAAATGAGCTTAAAAATTAACCACTTGGCTCTGAATCCCCTGGTCAGCACAGCACCTGCAGGCTGACAAGCACCTTACATCCATCATAGGTAGAAACAGAACAGTTCCCAATCACAACGGCAACCCCCTGCAAACTAACAAACAGCCATCAAAGATGGGAGCAGAATGGTTCCCAATCGCAATGACATGCAAGCTGACATCCATCATAGGTGGGGACAGGACAGTTCCCAGGAGAACAGAATTGTAACGGCAGCACGCTGCAAGTTGACAAGCACCCTATATCCTGCATGGAAAAATATAAAACCCCAGCACTCCTCCCCATCTGCACAGCTATCTCCATCAGACTCTGCCCTGGCTAAACTCTTTTTGCCAGTATCTCTCTTACCCCGCTGTCTTGGCAGCTCTCTCTATGAGACTACCCTGGCAAAACTCCAGACAAAACTCTCTTTCTCTCTCTCTCTCTCTCTGTCTCTCTCTGTCTCTCTCTCTCTCTCCCTGACTTTCAAAAAAGCTTTCTTGCTCTCCCACTTTGTAGAGTCTTGTGAATACTTTCACTTTCTGTGAATGACCAGGGGTTGATTCTACGCCAATACAATCATTTTTTGCAGATGACATCATTCTTTATTTAGAAAACCCTAAAAACTCCACCAAAACACTGTAAGAAACAATAAACAAATATAATAAATTTGCAGGATACAAAATCAATGTACAAAAATCCATTGTGTTACTATATGCTAACAATGAAATTTTAGAAAAATAAATGAACAAAATTGATTTTGAAATTGCAACAAAGAAAATAAAATACACAAGAATAAACTTGAAGGATGTGGAAGACCTAGAAATTGAAAATTATAACGTATTATAAAAGAAACTGAAGAAAAAACAAAGAAATGGAAAGATATTTTGTGTTCATGGATTGGAAGAATTAATATAGTTAAAATGTCCATATTACCCAAAGTAACATACAGCTTTAATGCAATCCCCATCAAAATCCCAATAGCATTTTCTTAAAGAAATAAACAAAAAATCAACAGATCCATATGGAATCACAAAAGACCCCAAGTAGCCAAAGCAATCCTAAGAAAAAAGAACAAGATTGGAAGCATCAAACTCCCCGACTTCAAATTATGCTACAAAGTGACAATAATTAAAACAGTATGGTATTGGCAGAAAAACAAACACAGGGACAAATGGAATGGAATTGAGAACCTAGAAATGAACTCATATATATGGGCAGATAATTTTTAACAAAGGAGCCAAAAACACATTATGGAGAACAGAAAAGCCTTTTCAGTAAACGGTGCTGGGGAAGCCACATGCAAAAGAATGAAACAAGACTGCTGTCTATCTCCATATACCAAAATTAATTCAACATGGATCAAAGACCAGAATGTAAGACCTGAAACAATAAATTTCATAGAATAAAGCATATGTATGAAACTTATGAATCTTGAGTTCAGAGAGGATTTTATAAATTTGCCTTCAAAGGCAAGGGACTTAAAGGCAAAAGTAAATGAATGGGACTATATCAAACTAAAAAGCTTCTCCACAACAAAAGAAACCATCAACAAAACAAGAAGGCAACTAACTGAATGGGAGAAGGTATTTGCAAATAATGTGGTGGCCAAGACATGGAAACAACCAAAGTGTTCTTCAATGGATGACTGTATAAACAAGATATGGCACATACAAGTATAAACAATGGAATATTACTTGGCCATAAGAAAAGGTGAAATACTACCATTTGCAACAACATAGATGGGTCTTGAGATTATCATTCTAAGCAAAATAAGTCAGACAGAAAAAGTCAAAAACTGTAGGACTTCACTCATACGTGGGATAGAAAATTGAGAGCAACAAACAAAGAAGACAAACAAAAAATCATAGGCATAGACAACAATTTTGTGGTAACCAGAAGGCAAGAGGGAAGGGGGAGTGGTAGAACAGGGTAAAGGAGATCAAATATATAGTGATGGAAGGAGAACTGACTCTGGGTGGTGAACACACAATGCAATATATAGATGACGTACTATAGAATTGCACATTTGAAACCTATATAATTTTACTAACCGATGTTCCCCCAGTAAATTTAATAAAAAATTAATAAATAAGAAAAATAATAACAGCATCTATTGAGTAAAACTATGCTAAAGAGAGATTTTTAAAGATATTATCAATTTGCTTTTCTGCTAGGTACCAAAATATGGTTAAATACAGTATTTGCCTTCACAGAGATTGGAGAACAGATGAAAATTAGACATATGAAAAAGTGAGTGAAGAATCAAAAAGGCCAATATGTTTGTAAAATAATCAGCACTTGAAATTACTGTTCAGAAGTTCAAAGAAATGAAATCACTTCTGTCCATCATGCCCCTTCATTCATTTAGTTTACAATATAACGATTTCGCAGAGACGACTCAATTATCAACACTTGCTCTTGTTATTCTAAATTGACCTCTGCCAAGTTTAGGTTTGCTGTGTGAGATGCCATATTAGATGCTGTGATTACAAATAAACGCAATTTGGATTCTGTTTTGAGTAACATGTTTTCTAGTACAGGACACTGAAAAGTAAGTAAATAATAAACTAAGCAGGTGATACATTCCATAATAAAACTATGCATAGGGCGCTATGGGAGAACTGTTAGATTTGACTTATCGTTCCTCTCAACATTCATTTCCGCAGACTGACTAGTCCCAGTGGCTGTTTCACAAATTTATTTATTCATGCTTCCTTTGGTTTGCATCTCTGTGCTAAGTCCCTTTATCTCTTCAATGGTTAATGTTGATCTCAGTGTTTCTCAGCATATCAGGAAAAGGTCTTCTAGAGCAATGAAAATCCTAGGTCCATTTCCCAAGTTCTCAATGATGAAAATACGAGAGTTACAGTACTTTCAAAGGATAATTTGACAGTAGTCTTTACTTACATTTATCTTCCAATTTTCTATCAAGTTATTTAGCTCAGCTTTATAGAAACATTTTGAGAGTCTTCAGAAAGATAATCAATTGCATTATGTTTTGTGCATCAAATATTGTATAAAGAACATCTGCACCAGATATTCATTGAAAATGTACTATTATCCTCCTTAGAACTATACTTTATTTATGAAGAGACATGCCCACCAACTTCCCCTCCCCCAAATAATAATTTGTGTTGCAGCCAGTGTTGACAAGAAAAGGGGCTCTGCAAAAAATCTGACAATTCCAGCGATTTAGGTAATCTCACAGGGTGATCTGTCTAATGATGAATTCCTAACTCGGCAGGTACTGGTGGGTAGTCACACACACAAATAACTTCTTTAATAAAAGGTTTATTTTTGCCTTGTCCATCTAGATTAACACACCTTTGACATGCCAAAGTAATTCTCTTTTTCAGATTCACTTGGGGGTAACCACCCTCTAGGGAGCACATAATCTTGTTAACTATTCTGTAATCCATAGACTTTTCCCTGCCTTGCTTTCTCTCATATTCATGTGATCTTACATTCCCTCCTTAATTCCACATGTATAAAAGGAATGGCAAAACTGTCATTCTCTGCAGCATTTGAGATCTTGTTCCCTGCGTATATCATCAGTTTTGGCTCAAATTCTTATAAAAATTCTCTACAGGTCTGGACACTTCTTATATCAACACCAGGATATTTCTGAAACACAAATCTGATCTAATCATGTTGTGCTTCTTAATTCCTTCCACTGTTCTCAGGGTGAAATTTAGCATATTTTATAAGGTCCTCTCACTCATACAGTGTTCCAGAGTTCTGTATTTTTTTACTTCTAGTCTCTAACCTTCCTTGAAAAATACTTCACTGTGTTCATCTGCCTCGCCCAGCCATCCTTTAAATCTTAGTTTGTTTTTTTTTAATCACTTCTTCCTATAACCTGTTCCTCAAATTTATTCCCCCAATTTAATTCTAGGTTAACGTCTTCCATAGGTTTTCTTACAGTAATCTTCTACTAGCTATTAAACTGCTTTATAATATTCTGTTATCTGTATTCTCTACTAGATTGTAAACTTCACAAACAATTAATAATAATAATTTTGCCAACATAGTGGATTACGAGATTTACTCATCCTACACCATGAAGGATATGCTATCATATACCTACACTATAACTGAAGAAACTGAAATTTAAGAATGTTAAGTTCAAAGTCACATAGACGTAAACTGGTAAAGCTATCTGCAGAAACAACCTATCTGATTTCAGAACCTAGACTATTTATTATTCTTAACTATCTTATTTGCCATTTTATCTCTAAAGTCTGGTGCATTGGTGACTGGAAAGTGTTAAGGGAGGTAGGAGAAGGAAAAGAGCATAGCTATGAAAGGGTAGCGAGAGGGATCCTTGAGGTAATGGAATAACTTTATCATGGTGACGGTCACACAAATATGTACTAGTGACAGAAATGCAGAAATGCAACTAAATACACACAAAACACATAGATAAATAAATATATATAAAACAGGTAAAATCTGAATAAAATCTGTGGATTTTTACCAACGTCAGTCTCCTCATTGTGGTATTATATTACAGCTAAGCAAGATGTTATCATTGCGGGAACTGGGGAAAAGGCCCTCTCTGTATTATTTCTGCAACTTCCAGTAAATCTATAATTATTTAAAAACACAAAGGACAAAAACAAATAAAACAGAAATATCTGAAAAAGGCAAGTCAGTTTCAATAGTTGGACTTTATTATTCAGAACAGAAATATTAATAGTCATCCTAAAAAGGTAGAAATTTGTGGATTATCTCTTATAAAATAATTTTTAATAAATGACTCACATTTAGTTAAACTTTATTCTTTTTATAAATGGGTTATACTGACTGCACTTGAGGTTAAATTCTAATTTTGTGATTTTATAAGAAATCCATTAAAAAACACTTAAAAATATTATTTCAGTGGTAAAAATAGTCAAATTCCTTAGAGAAGTTCAAAAGTCCAAAGGACAACAGAGCAAAGTAACCTTTTAATAAACTAGATCCTGCCATTTATATAACAGAGCAAATATAAATACTAATTTAATGTATTTATGGCATCTTGATTAAGTAATTAGTCTTGGTATGTTGTAATTTCTTTATTAACTCCTCAGTATTATATTATCTCTATTTTCATATATAGTATATATCCTACAACCACCACTCTTAGGAAAGAAAAATTCAAAGAAAAGGTTTAAATATCAACTTGTTCTTAGTAAATTACAAAAAGCTTAATGATAAAGAGGATACTTCTTTTTTCTAGGGTTTTAAAAAATGTTCTAATTTATTTTAAGGTAATTAAACCTGTTTTATTTTCATTTTTCTTAATATTAGAAAATTCAACTTACAACTTTTGTATATATTATACATACTATTTGGTGAATTATTATTTCCTTCTGTCAGACATCTACTTTTTCTAAGTTGTCATTTTTATAAGCAACATAGAGTAAACATAGTAGGCTAAAATGTATTAAAACGAAAATAGAAACACCCTGCCATTCCCCTAGAGGATTCTAAAAATGGGCAATGATCCCCTCAGGAAATTTCATTCATTTTTCAACTAAAATTTTTTTGGACCAGATTGTGATCTTAACTAAGTCATGGAAAGAAAATAACACATATTAAGTACCGATAGCCACCCACAAACCAATCTTTATCACACTTATTTTTGTATTTTAGTAGGTTTTTTTCTCTTAAAAATATTTTATTATAGTTTGTATACAATATTATATTAGCTTAAGATGTACAGCACAGTGATTTGACATTTATATACCTTACTATATGATCACTGCAATAAGTCAAGTACCTATCTGGCACTCTGCAAAGTTATTACCATGTTATTGACTATATTCCCTGTATTGTACACTACATCCTCATGGCTTATTTATTTAATAACTGGAAGTTTGTACCTCTTATTCCTCGTCACCTTTTTTTCAATCATACCCCTACCTCCTCCCTTGTGGCAGCCATTGGCTTGTTCTCTGCCGTTTACTCTTTTGTTTTGAAATTAATTTTAGTGGGGTAACATTGGTCAATAACATTATGTACGTTTCAAGTGTATAATTCACTAATACATCATCTGTATATTGCATTGTGTGCTCAGCACCCAAGGTCTAGTCTCCTTTAGTCACCATATATTTGACTTTCTTTACCCTCTTCATCCTCCCCCCTGCCCTCCTTACTCTCTTATAACCACCCTTCTGTTTTCTGTGTGTATGAGGTTGTTTGTTTGGTTGTTACTTTCTGTTTTATATCCCATATATATGTAAAATCATATGGCTCTTGTGCTTTACCATCTAATTTATTTCACTTAGAATGATACTATCAAGATCCATCCATCTTGTCGCAAATGGAAATATTTCATCCTTTTTATAGCTGAGCAATATTCCATTGTGTATATATGTACCACGACTTCTTTATCTAATCATCCATTGAAGGACACTTAGGTTTTGTCGATGTCATCATGGCCTCCGTGAATAATGCTGCAATGAACATAGGAGTACATATATCTTTACGAACAAATATTTTCAAAATTTTCAGGTAGATATCCAGAAGAGGGATTGCTGGGTCATATGGTTGCTGTATTCTTAATTTTTGGAGGAAGCTCCACACTGTTTTCCATAGTGGCTGTACCAATTTACATTCCCACAAGCAGTGTATGAGGGTCTGTTTTTTTCCTACATACATCCTCTCAACACTTATTATTACTAGTCTTGTTGATAATAGCCATTCTAACAGGTGTGAGGTGGTATCTCATTGTGGTTTTGATTTGTATTCCCTAATAGCTAGTAAAGTTGAGAATCTTTTCATATATCTGTTGGACGTTTGTATGTCTTCTTTGAGAATGTCTGTTCAGGTCCTCTGTCCATTTTTTAATTGGATTGTTTGTTCTTTTGTCATTGAGTTGTATGAGTTCTTTATGTATTTTGGATATTAGCCCCTTATCAGAGATATCATTTGCAAATATCTTAACCCATTCAGTTGGTTGACTTTTTGTTTTGTTGATGGTTTCTTTTGCTGTGTAGAAGCTTTTTAGTTTGATGTAGTCCCATTCATTTATTTTTGCTTTTATTTCCCTTGCCTTTGGGGTCAAGTGTACAAAAACTTCTCTGAGACCAAGGTCCATATATTTAGTACTTATGTTTTCTTCTATGTATTGTATTGTTTCAGTATTTATATTAAAGTCTTTAATCCACATTGAGTTAAATTTTGTGTATGGTGTCAGATAGCAGTCTAGTTTCATTGTTTTGCATGTGGTTTCCCAATTTTCTCCACACCATTTATTGAAAAGTCTTTCCATTCTCAATTGCATGTTTTTGGGTTCTTTGTCAAAAATTATTTGCCAATATATATGTGGGTTTATTTCTGGGCTCTCAGTTATGTTCCATTGGTCTCTAAGTGTAATTTTCCATCAATGCCATACTGTTTTGATTTTGTAGCTTTGTAGTAATTTGAAGTAGGGAGTGTGATAACTCTGGCCTTGTTTTTCTTTCTCAGGATTGGTTTGGCTATTTGGTTTTTTGTGTGTTTTCATACAAATATGATGATTTTTTTGCTCTACTTATTTGAAAACTTCCTTTGGGATTTTGATGGAATTGCATTTAAGAGAATACTTTTTTATAGGGTAGTACTTTGTCGATGTATGCTCTCAAATTATTTATCACTGATATCAATTGAAGCATAAGAAAAAAATAAGGAAGGCAACAGACTGGGGAAAATAGAATAGTTTCCCATCATTTCCATAGTTCCATTCTTACAAAGTAATTGTTTTTAACTACCAAGATCTTTGGCATTTAAGATCCTGGATTAAGGAACAAAGTTCTGGCATCAGCGGCCATGGAAAAAAGCCAGTAAAGTCCAGGGAATTGAGGGATGCACAGTACATATTGTATTCCTGCACAGACCCAGCCCACATGCCTCTTATCCCCTAATAGGATCACTAATCCAATTTGGGGCTATTTTTCTTCCCTTAAATAGCCAGGGAATTTAGGTAATCCCCTTTCAAGTTACTGAGACAGCCTTTACTACTGGTAAGAGCCGAAACACTTAAATTAGCTACTTACTTGTTGCTCCCATCATCCTTCTACTCTTACTACATTAAAAAAAGCAAGTATAAAAACTTGAACTTGAGAAAAAAATATAAATATGTTTACATTTCCCTTTACTTTATATTACTTGACACTGTTATGGACTGATTCCGAAATCTGAGAGCGGATCATGTTTACATGGCAAAAATAAATAATGGATGGAAATACTTGATACAGACATTTAGAATTGATATATAAAAACAAGTACATAAAGATCATAATGCTTATATAAAAACATGGAATTATATCCTGCTAATATATTTGGATAAAAGACAATTTTGGGAAAACTGCAAAATCTAAATTCTTCAACTTGTAAGCAGTTTGTTTCAACCAACACAAAATGAAGTAATATTTCAAACAAGTATGAAATTTTATTGCTGGTCTTTTGAAAATACATGCTGTATCTTGATGCTTAGAGAATCTGAATCAACTTTTATTTTATATTATAAAATAGATTTTTACAATTATTCTACGGTTATCACAATGTAGAAAACATAATTCCAGCAGGCAACATTTTTAGGCTCTTATTCCAACATATTTTACTAAATCAATTTAAATAAAACCTGTAGATCTACAATTAATGAAGAATGATGTAAAGTAAATTTAAAAACTTAGTGTCAGCCATCCAACTTTGTTCTTCTCCTTCAATATTGTGTGGTTATACTAGGCTTTTTTGTTGTTGTTGTTTTTAATGCTAGAATAAATGTGTAAGTTTTAATGCCTTTTGCTGTCTTTTCTCAATATTTTCTTTCTCCCTCTTCCTTTGTCAGTTGTCCGTGTTGCCTGGTTCCTGTTTGCCTGGCTCTATTACTGTTTGCAAGCTATTTCTTTGGCTTTTTGCTGTTCTTATTGACAGTGCGTGTGAGCATCATGATTCTGAATTAAAAGCCTTGAGCCAGAACTCAGGCTCTGCTCTGTTATCCTGTCTCCAAATTTCCTGCAGTCGAGTTGGCTCTGATACCTGTCATTTTCTTGCATTCCAAACTTACATTGACTTTCTCACCCAGCCCACAGGTGCCTTGTCTGGCCCCTTGGTCTAGTGCTACCGGTTCTACATCTACTTCTCTTTATAGTGCTTGTGTGTTTCTTTGTGTGTCAACCTCATGAGAGTGTTAATATCTCCAAAGCAAGAATTTTGTCCTCTGTATTTTGAATCTCCGTTGTCTGACAAAGTACTTTCCAAATAAAAGATACATAACAAATAGTTGTTAAATAATATGAAATAATAAGGAATGACTGATTGAATTCACGAAATGCATGTTGACAAAATTGTGACTAACTGGATAAAAACCTGGCAAAATTATAACACCTGTGTATTGAGAAAATAAAGGGTATCATTCATTTCTAAAGGCTGCATTTAACATCCCAGGGGACTACATTGTCAATTTAGAAGACCTGGGACCCTTCAGATCAAAAGAGTCCAAAAAGACAAAGAAACAATATGAGCTTCATAACTATATACTAAAAAGGAAATTCAATATACTAAAAAGGGAATTCAATAGAGTGTTTACATGGTGTGATTTTTTTAAGATTTCATAAAATATTAATTTTTATCCAGTCCATCCAGAGCACGCAAATACTGATGCTTGCTGTCTTAGACATCTTGTATTTATCATCTGTACCCCTTGTAGCCACTCCACAAGGGACATAGTGCTATTTTCACTCTATAGATGAGGAGGAAAAGGGTATCAAAGGGCTTAAGTTACCAGAGTTGGGTCCACAACTGGGATGTTAGAGAATCTTTCCAACACAGGTTCACCTGACCCCAAGCTCCCAAAGCCCATGTTCTTTGTAGGACATCTTGCTTCATGTCAAAAAACACAAGTTTTCATGTAAGGATACTTGGGTTTGAATCTGAGTTGTGCAATTTAGTAGCTTTCTGACTTCGTACATTCTATTTGAAAATTATGAGCTTCAGCTTCCTCATATGGGAAGTCTAAATAATATGATCTACTTCAACTGGTTTCCATAAGGACTGAAAACAATATTAATGCAATTGCCTACTACATATTAGTTGATGATCAATTTTATTGATCTTTGAAGGTTGTGGCTCTGGTAAGTCCTTGAAAATGCATAATGCAATATGTACAACAGGTATGTACAACAGCCTCTGTTAACTGCATTTTACTCTCCTACATGGAATAAATTTCACAAAACACCTCTTATATTGTAGGAATTTAGATGTCAGTTATCAGTATTTGTAAAGAGTTTGAGGTCTTTTCTCAGTGTTTGCTTAAAGTTATAACATCACAAATTACAAAAAACTGCTATCCTGGACCATCAGCTATAAACACAACTTTCGTGTCAATAATTTTGCTTCCTAGTCAAATGGAGCTGTTAGAATAATGCCGGAGAAAGGAAGCAGGTTATCTCCTTGCAGTGAAGACTATGCATATCTCCTTTTACCTTTCTTAACTGCTTGGGTTGATTATACCTTACATGAATCTGAAAGCATTGAAATTGGCAGGTTCATAGCTATTGAATAGGACTAGTGATTTAAATATAGTTTCACTTTAAAAGAAATTGAACACAAGTCCATTTTCTACTGTTTATTTACTCTCAACCACAGACCTATTAATGACATGCATAAAGTATCTGAACCAACTTTTATTTTATATTTAACATTCCTAAACTCTAAGATAAATACAAGAAGCACTGTAATTAATTTTATATCTTTAGAAAGATTTATTACCCTTGAATCAAACTGATAAATTACAGCCGTATTATTTTACTCAGATGAATTATATCTGTTTTGGGGATCTCTAAATACTGGTGGGTTTCAACAGCTTTTGGGATGTATTTATTACTGAACTGACTACATTATTGAAATGCAATGTAGTATAGCTCAGTATTCTCTCCATATAGTTGTTATGGGCAAGAGAACTCCTATAATAAGAAATACTGTGGATATTAAGAGGTGGATGTTTATTTGACAATGTTCTTGAGAGGTAAATATTCAAACTGAATCTCTGATGTATAAAGGTCCAGCAGCATCTTTAGGAAAATGACCACCTGTATGGTGTTTGCTAGAACCTTGAAAAATGAAGACTTAAACTAATTTACATCATCTTCATAAAAGCAGTGAAGAGCCTTATTTATCATTACTATGGTTCCATCATAGTAATAGTGTTTTAATCATGTGCTTATGTATGCATGTGTGTGCACACATACTTGTGCACTTACAATTGTGTGCCCAATCCTTGCTTTTCTCTAGATACAGGGTTCTGCTTCCTTATTGCTCTCTGTAAGAACTGTTCCTAATTTGCTTCTCAAGCCATTATTTTCCCCATCCCTTCCATACACTCACCTTAGAACTGCTCCCATTATCTGGATCAGTTAATAAAAAATATCTAAAGTAAGCCCACTGCCTTTCAGTAGAACTCTATCTGCCTTCCATTATTTTCTAACATGTTGCCACTGGAATCCTTGATTCGTTTCATGTTCAGTGTTATCTTTCCTTGTAGTTCACCTCCTCACTGAAACTATACTTTTGCCTAATAATGTAACAAGTATCACTGTCCTTTCTCACAGAAAGCCACTCCCCAAAGAAATGGTCCTACCTCTCCTCTACCAGTTTTACCTACGGTATTTAAATTTGTCTTCAGTTCTTGAATCTGATTACAGCACTATCTTGTAAAATAAAATATGTTCTGGGAATAATTTCTACATTTTTCTATAAATTCATCATTTAGATCTCATTATTGTTTATCATGGTATCTATGATAAATAACACCACCTGCAAAGAATAGTTTGTATAAGAACTATCAGACTGTTATATCAGTGAAATTTTCCTATTGACCGATTGGAGGAATCATTAACAAGATTCCACAGTCTTAATATATTAGAGTTAGTTGAAAAGAAGAAATTTAATATTTGTTTAATGCTTCTGGGTGTCAATTATCATGCTAAATGCTTTGCATATGTTAGAAAGCTGAGTCAAGTGTTTGGATTGTAGAATAAGACTGCCTAAGCTTTTCCACTTACTATCTTTGTAGCATTAAACAAGTAACCAATTCTCAATTTCTTCATTAATATTAAAAAGATAATGGTATGATTTACCTTATAAGTATGTTATGAGGATTAAATAAGATAACACGCTGAGTCACTGCACATAGTATATGATGCTTTGCACATAGTACATGACGTGTAATTGTTAACTGTCATCTCACTTAATCTTTTCAATAATCCTAAGAAAAAGAAAATGGCACTCAGTAAAATTAAAGACCTTGAAAAAAGAATAACAGCTAGCAAACAATGAAGCCGGAACATTAATATTTCTTCTTCTGTTTTCAAAGCCCATGTGCTTTCCACTATAATCTTCTACCCAATATAAACATCACCTCTACAATAGATTTGAGAGATGGTGATACACATCTTGTTTCAACAGTTCGAAGTATTATATGAATGATCTTGAAAATCTGACCCTACGTTATAACAGCGGCATCAGCTCGAACCAGGATAGAAGTTATCACCCAATTCCAATTTCTTCCCCCTTTCTCTAACAATCAAGTCCTAGTTTACTACTTGGGTCCTTCTGAACTTCCATATGCACCAGTCTCCTGAACACGGTGATGATTATAATAAGCATCAGCAATGACTGCATGGAGGAAAAAAAAATCTAGACAGTCGGGGTATTTCTGATCTGTACAGAAGTTACCTGTAATCACTATGAGAAGCCCGTTTTCAGACGCTCAGCCTGTTTACCACTCGTCTCTTTGGGTCTATGTATTCTTGTTTCTCTGTACTATGTTTCTGTTCTTTTCTCAAATACAAAGAGAATAGGTTCTTTAATATGTACCATTCCAGGTAAATCAGTGACACAATGTCCACCTGAAATGTTCCACAGCTAATCACTGGACCTACAACAAGTGTCTGCCTTCCCTGATCCCATCTAGTACAAGATTCCTTCTCCTACATCCTACTGACAGATTAAACCTGTGGCAAGATGCAGATTCAACATGTGGCAAGATGCCTGCCCTTTGGATGCCTAATGATCACTTGATTCTCTTCTGCTTTGTGATAAATGAAAAACATCAGCTTTAAAATTGGGCAGAACTTGATTCAAACAGCTTTCTATAAGTTTTGAACATGGGTAAGTCACATGTGATGCTCCTAAGATTATGAAGATTGCATGATATAAGATGTGAAGTATCTACTATGTGCCTAGAGTGTAGGCACGCTTTAGTAATGCACCTTTAGTAATGCCTGACATTGTTGAAGATAAGGAGGACTGACTCTGGGTGGTGAACACACAATGTGATACCGTGTTTCCCCGAAAATAAGACCTAGCAGGAACATCAGCTCTAATGCGTCTTTTGGAGCAAAAATTAATATAAGACCCGGTCTTATTTTACTATAATATAAGACCAGGTATAATATAATATAATATAATATAATATAATATAATATAATATAATATAATATAATATAATATAATATAATAAATATAATATTACCGGGTCTTATATTAATTTTTTCTCCAAAAGACGCATTAGAGCTGATTGTCTGGCTAGGTCTTACTTTCAGGGAAAATTTTGCAAATCTTCCACATTCTTTCTTTCTTTTTTTTTTTTTCCTTACGGACAGCTGTGCATTTTAGTGGAAGAAAAAGCCAGAGATTTCAAAGTCACAAAGAATAGCTGCCTTAGAGATGGATATCAGCATTGTATCACAATGCTGGTTTATATAACTATATGTATGAGTAGGGCAAGAGGACAAACATTTGAATTCTAACTGGATTTTTATACATTGATTGATCTAAAAGAAGCATTTTAAGCTATTTGCATTATCTGTCATTCTAATGCCAATTCCAACAAGAAAGGTGGACTGGGAATAATCATGTGGCATAGCAAGGCGAAGGACAGGCTTAAGAGATGGACCTGCATATTTATCAGTGAGAAGAGAGAGTAGCATTGAAACTAATTTTCATAGGTCATATTACAATGTTTATACCTATTGCAAGACTGATATTCCCGAGTTCTATGATCCCCACTTAATACATATTCATAGCTATTGCCCTAAGACTTAAAACTCACATAAAACGCACAGTTCCTGCCATAATAATATATATACACAAATAATGGATAGTGTGGTTGGGTAAATTTATTGCCTGTATAAGTTTGCTGGGGCTAACATAACAAAGGACTGTACTATTCTAACTCTGCTGTTTTTGTAGGCCTGGTGCTCCTTGCTGAGAACAATGTTTTGAGCAAATAAGCAAGGCAGTAGCCTCCAACAATTGCCAGTAACCCAAAAAACTTTTAACTCCTAAATATGCAACTTAGCTATTAGTTGGGGCAACATGGATCCAATAAACATTTCATTTAATATTAAAACTATTTTTAGCAGATGATGTAATAGAATTGTAGAATACAGGGAGTTTTTAGTTCAAAAGTTTGGATTCAAGAACACCGATCTTTTGAAATTATGTTTTTTACATTGCATAAACTCTTCCCCAGAATTTCCTATTGCGTGGGGGTACCTAGATCAAGTGTTGCTTTACCTTACTTAGTTATAGTTCATTTGCATGAGTTTTTTTATTTGTTCTTTCCCCCACTATCATATCATTAATATACGGATAGGGCTTCCAACTGGGATAACCAGAAATCTGGTTAATCAGTACAGTCTCCACTGAACTTTCTGTTCCCTTTGCTGGAACTTCAGCTGTGTTCTTGGCTCACCTCACTATTGAAGTAAAAGAGTGTAAATATTGTACTTTCCCCTTAAATATCTCCCTTGAATTGAGTATGTTAACAAGTTATATTTCTATCAATTAAGTCTATTTCTATTTTCCAACAAAATACTGAGGGTGCCAAAAAATGTATACACATTTTAAGAAAAATAATTAAAATTATAATATGCAATATATACCTACAACAAAAGATGAATACAATTCACGTTTGATGTCTGAAATTACAAGATGTGCTCAAAGTGGTTACCATCAACATCCAACCACTTCTGATTACAGCGAACTACTGCTTGAGAAACATTGACCAAAGTGTTCACTTGTATACGAGGTCTGACGATAAAGTTTGTGAACATGTTGCAACGATGTTGCTAACATTTTTTGATATCAGAGGGATTACTCATTGTGAATTTGTACCAGCTGGACAAACAGTTAACCAAGTTTACTATTTGGAAATGCTGAAATGCTGCATGAAAAAGTTAAACAACCTGAACTTTTCGCCAACAATTCATGGCTCTTACATCACAACAATGCCCCAGCTCACACTGCACTGTCTCTAAAGGAGTTTTTAGCCAGTAAACAAATCACTGTATTGGAACACTGTCCAGACTCACCTGATCTGGCCCCTAATGACTTCTTTCTTTACCCTAATGTAAAGGAAATATTGAAAGGAAGACATTTTGATGACATTCAGGACATCAGCGTAATATGACGACAGCTCTGATGGCCATTCCAGAAAAAGAGTTCCAAAATTGCTTTGAAGGGTGGACTAAGCGCTGGCATCAATACATACCTTTCCAAGGGGAGTACTTTGAAGGTGACCATAGTGATATTCAGCAATGAGCTATGTAACACTTTTTCTAGGATGAGTTCATGAATATGATTGTCAGACCTCACACATTTTTGGCTCCCCTGGTATATCTCTTTTCTGATTAATATTACTCAATAAAGTAAATAATCACAATAGAAACTAGAGGTGAATATACAAAATCAGAACCTCATATGTATTGTACCTAATATAACATATATTCCTGCAAGAATCTGTCTTTATTTCATGGAAATTCTCTGTCTACATCTCTTCATTTAGCTATATGATTTTTATCTATTATTAAACTCTGGAGAACTTGTACTTCATCTGATAAATTTGGAATCTCCATGTTTTAGTGATTATATATGTGTACAGGTATAGATATATAGATATATATGATATCCAAAACATTTATTCATATGTGAAATGGCTATGCATTTTACAGATATAAGCTAGTCTGTAATGTGATAAGATGAAAAAGGCATAGGACATGCTTCCTATCATTGCGCAAGTAAAAGTTAAGTGTGGCAGTGAGATGTTTACATATAAATGTAAACATATACAGCCTTGCCAAATGCTGGCCCAGAGAGAAAGGAGGACAGCAGTTCAGAGAGGAAGCCAGCACCATACTGGGGAGATCGAAAAGAGTTTCAGGGAGAAGATGGGACAAATTAGCCTCAGAGTAGGATGAGATTTAAGGAAAGAGATGTTTTAGATTAGTTGTTTCGTGAAGTTTGCTTTGCCAAAGAGTCAGTGTATAGTAGATTTGAGAAGGCTGTGGTCGAAATTCCTGTAGAGTACTTTGACTCTCAGGTGAATTTAGATTCTTTTCTTATCAGCAAGGGACATATCTGAGTAAAGTTTAGAAAAAGGCATTCTGAGGACCTTTTCTACTATTAATATGTGAAGGTGCTCGAGGGGCAACAAACTATTGACAGGAGGTGATAACAGTCAGGTAGAAAGAAAAGGAGGAATACACAAGAGAGCCAGAAGGAAAGCAAACATAAAACTTGCTAGTTAGGGAAAAGGAAAAAGTAAGAAATAACTGTTTTTGAGGTTTTAAAGTAGAAAATACAAGAATTGATAAGTTCTACTTGCAACATGTTGGATAAAGATCAAAACTAGGATGTAGATTTGGGAATAAATCATATGTAGACAGAAATTTAACAAATATTTATTAAACATCTATCAAGTGCACTGGAGATAAAATGAAAAATGAGGTAGACATGATCTCTGCTGTTTAATTTAGAAAGGGAGAGAAATGCTCAAAAAAATGAATAAAAAGTATTTGAGAAAATATATAGTGAGAAGGGCACTAGGGCAATTGCCCTGGTAGTAAGCACAAAAGCCATCAAGATATGAAAGTTCAGTGTCAAAGAAAACTAAATGAAGAATTTCTTGGTGAACAACTGGATAAAACAAACAAACAAAAAAAACCAAACCAAAACAAATCTTTAAGCTACTTGAAAACATGTCATCCAAGGTTGTTTTTTTGCTAAACAGTAGAACAGTAGAATTTTTTATAGAGAGAGCTGGAAAAAGAAAGGAGAATTAAAATTCCTTATAACAGAGTATAACTTATTCCCAAATGAAACAAAGCCTTTCTCATTGAATTCATTTCAATGGTATCTATTTTCTCCCACATTTAAAGAGGCAGCAAAAGTGGAATAAGACAAGACACAAAAACTCTGTTTTGACTTTCTACAACTAAGTGATGTACCATTTTTATCCATTTTTCTAATGAAATAAAGAACTATACTTGAAATCAGCTACTTGTTTCGATACTGGTAGAGACCTCTATGAGAATGTTTGAAAATTTTGGTCTGCTTATCTTGCTCTTGAGCTGGCCATAGATTTGCAGAAGGCTAGCTGAGGACTGCACAGCAAGGTATCCCAATCTTCCTGGATTGACCACACAGCCTGGGGGAGGAGAGACAATTTGCCTTGGGAAACTGGGTAGACTCAGAGTGGCTAGTGGGCTAAGGAGCCCACCTGTGCTCAGGCAACGTTTGAAGGCGGTAAAATTCATCATTGGTGTTCCCCTTGTCCATTGCAATTTATACCTAATTAACATTAAGTACAATGATAACTATGCAAATTATTAAATATTCTGCATTAATTTTGCAGTAAGTAGTATTAGCTCACAATATTCTATTTCAAGAGGGGACATAAACGTTTTATGCAGATCTAATTTAGCTCACATAGGAAGTCATTCATTAATACTTTTAAAATTTAGAGAAATTATTTTTTTTCTTACCAATTATTAAAAGTCAATCTTAAGTCCTGCCATCATCAGAAAGTTTTTACCCTAATTTTAAAGTAGTATGACCCTTATTGCGTTTTCTTATTATGTATTTTATTGATTTCTAAATGTCATTTTCCCATATGAATTTTAAGCTTTGACAGAGTGTCTGCTTAAGAAATCAAATACCACACAATTAAATATGTTGGAAATATTCAATAAATTCTTGTCTGATTAAGGCATTAAAGACGACCATTCAAGGATTCTGAGAAACATTTGCACACAAACTTGGGCTGCATGTAAGTACTGGTATTTAGTGGAGACAGAGGGGGGAGTTTAGTATAAGATTAAAAATGCTTTATATATAATTAGTATAACTCCTCTGTCTGTACTTCAAAATATACAATGCAATAACATCTGCATCCTTCAGGACACAATACTATATTTGGTAATAGCACCAAAATAATCTCACATTGAAACTTTACTTAATAAACAACTGTCATCTTTAAAGCATGGCATCTTTAAAGCATCTTTAAAGGTTTGTTTTTGTTTTAAGATCTTACAGATATAATATGTAAAGCAATAGAAAAATCAATAACAGCTTAAAATCAATTTCTTACATGGGTGAAATCAATTGTTAAAAACCCGTCAGAAAATGGCTCTCTTCTAACATTCCTTGTCAATATCCAGCTTATGAAAACTGGAGGCACTTAAAAAAAAAATTGACTCAATAAAATGATTAAAGAGGGTTACTACGGTTATTTGAAAAATATCCAATTGTCTCAATGCCTACAGAATGTAGATATATTTTTATATTTAAAAAAGTCTCAGAACGACCAATTGAGATTTAAAGATACTTATTTTAGACACAGTCTACATTATGCTTCTTTGAAAATAATTAACCACCTACCTGCAGCATTTCAGAAATATTTCCAGAGAAGTGCAACTGACTCATAATTTTAATTTTCTTAAATGTTACCTCTCAAAACTTAATCATATCCAATTTCCCTAGTCTTAATTGATTAATAAAGTGCACTATTAAAGAAATATATATCACAGGCACAGTTTTGAGTTTTACAGCATTTTAGAAATTGGCTTATATATTTATCATGGATGAAATGAAATATATCATTGATTGTCAGTAAAATTGATGTTTTTGTGTATATTAAAATATGAATTGTTCCTTACTGTGAAAATTGTAAAGTTCTATAGTAATACTAGCTATTCTTGATCACATATAACATGATAATGTAAAGTGTCACCTAGACATGTCCTTTCCTTCTCCCCTAGGTTATCAACTGTCCCTTTCCACTTGAGTGCTAAATGAAAAGTGCTATGCTTTTAGCTCACACCTAAGAAAAAATGCACTATAGTTTGGATTCTAAATTTAAAAGAAGCACTTTTCCAAGGCATACTCTTTTCTAATCATCCACTAAAGTATTAAAAATCAAAAAGGTTTCACACAAGACACACACACACACACACACACGATATGAAACGGACCTGCAGAATGGGAGTGACATGCATAGAGTTTTGGAGAGCAATAACTGTAGAGTCTAAAGTTGTGATTCTTGACATACCTTCCAGATTTGCAGGGATGTCTGGAAGTAAGACTGGTATCACGTTCTCTATACAGATTCTTGCAACCAACAGCATCTCCAGACACATCCTAATGTCTCAGAATTGTGGGTGAATACCAGACAGGGACGGCAGATTGCTACAGCAAGGAGAAAAACATCAAGGAGAGCTTCCTGATCCTAAAGAGCTCAGGCATACCAGGAAGGAGTCATGGCCAACAACTCAGAAAACTTAGGGAAGATGCCAGGTCTCTCGCTGGGTTGCCTCTCGCCTGCCCTCACCCCAAGAAGTCCTCCAAAAGGGAAAAATTTCCAACAAACCAGTCGAGCATATCAGCCATTGAAGATCTGGGGAAAAGGTGGCCATTTCTCCATAGAATTCATTGTTCAGGAGGCTATAGAGGGGGTGACCAGCTGGACACTTGAGAAACACTTAAGGTGCCACACAGAAGATCCAGGATTAGATGTTGCCAGAGCTGCAAATCCAAAGCACCAGAAAATAAGCAGTTGGATAAAACCAGTGCCAGAAAACAGACTGAGTGAGAACCCTAGCAGTTTTTAATTGATTACCAGTAGGTTATCGAGCACAAACTAACCAAATAACCTCTTGTATTCTCCAGAGAGTCCTAAACATAAACAGAGACTCTACTTCTTATAAACTGTCCTTACTGGCATCCTTTTGGGTGTGCTTGAGTCTTTTGGAAATTTAAAATCAGCAACAGGAACTGAGAAAGATAAGAAATAGTTGAGTTTTGCAAATCGCTATTCTACATGAGATTACTCAAACCTGAAGTGATTGAAATATTACTGGGGTGGATGAATTTAACTGATTGGGTTAGAATCAATCACATGCTATATGCTAAGACAGGCTTCAGGTCCACGAACAGTTCATGGAACTCACGTTTTATATTTGCTTATATCTGACAGTAGATGCTCAAATATACTTGTTACTTAAATGAATCATACTATATGCATTTTTTTTCCTTTTCTTTATTTTATTTTTTAATTTATTGGGGTGACAATTGTTAGTAAAATTACATAGATTTCAGGTGTGCAATTCTGTATCACATCATCCATAAATCACACTGTGTGTTCACCACCCAGAGTCAGCTCCCCTTCCATCACCATACATTTGATCCCCCTCTATATGCATTTTTAAATATATCCTTCCATAACAATAGAATAGTCTTCTATAATACATTGGAAACCATTCCTTAACTATAATTCATTATGCAAGATATGTTATTGTGTATATTATGTGAAAAATGAGATACATAAAGAAAACTTCTCCCAAAAACTAAGTGCTATCTATTTTTCCCGCTAATTATTGATTGAAGAAAACGTCTCATGTATAATAGCATTAATAATAGACCACAGCACGCAATCATTTTTCCATTTTATTAGCTTTATACACATGGCTATTTCAAACCAATATAATTTTGATTATCATGATATGTCCATTTATAAAATTTTGAATCTTTGTACCTAGTGAACATCTTTAGTTTTATAGTGTGGCAAACAGAAGTCCTTTTTATATCGATGAATTGTTGCTTCCCCAACAAAGAAAAGCAATTTATGTTTTGCAAATTAATGGACAAAAATCAGTAAACTTTTAGTACTCCATCAGAGAAATTCCAAATGGAGAATTGGCTGTCCACTAATGCAAAAAATCCAATTGAAGTGAGTCTTTCCTTCCCCCTGCATGTTTACTCAATGCCTATCTCCATGGTTCCTAAGTATATTGTCGTGTTAATTTAAATTCTGAAACAAAACAAGAAAACCTTTTTTTGCTTTAAGATAATTTGCTTCAGACTTCTTTAGAATCATGCCTTTTGAAGTTTATAATTTTTTCCAAAATCCATGGTGGTTATGAGATGTTAAACAATCGTGGTTGAATGAATGTATATTAAGTGAAATACTCATACAAGAGATGAATCTTCTTAGTTTGCTGCGATCTTTCATTGCATCAATGAGAACAAAAATCTGTGTGTCTTTCTGAGTTTCCAGGAGAATCTCCTTGATCTTACTAACCGTAAGATAGTCCATGATTAAATTCAGTTCTTTGAGTAGGATTCCAGATTACTTGAACCAATGATATCCTAAATCTTTTTTAGTATGTATAAAGTAGCATCTCTCAACCAGAAGTGGGTGATCTCTGGAAAATTTAGGAAAGCCCTAAAATGGCTCCAAATATTAAATAAAGGACTCTGGCATAATTTATTAACAGCTTCCTTGATCTATTCTGCCAAAACTCTAATTTTAATTGTAACGTTTGGGTCTTGGATAGAATTTTCACTAAGGCAAGACCCTAATGATTATCTAGGTCATTTACATCAGTGTTTCTTAAACTTTAAGGTTTCTGACTAAGGAGGATCTTGTTAAAATGTATATTCTAAGTCAGTAGATTGGGGATAAGTTTCTGCATTTCTAACAAGCACCCAGGTAATACTGATAGGGCTAGGTCAGGACCCACACTTTGAGAAGCAAGGTTTTAAAAGGCTTAAGACTTTTTTCAGGGATGCACTGCACCATTCTAAAGTTCAATATTTACTGATTTTACTGATAAAAACCACACTGTCATCTGCAACGAATAGTATGTATACAGTGTAGTATATATTTGGACGAATAAAAAGGAATTCACTGATGCTTTAGAAATTGACGTTCATAGCATCACGGATACAACCTCTGTGTTACTAGTTAGTCTTTATTTAGAAGATTTTGGAGAAAAACATTGGTGTTCATGCATTTACTATTTACTTTATAGGTTAACGTTTGCTCCTGAGTCCCGCTATATATTCATTTTTGCTCTTCTATAGATTGCTTTCAAAAGTTAACTATACCTATTATTTTCACTAATGTTTTAAGTTAATACATGTCGAAAAGAGATGCATTTGAGAGGTTTATTTTCATATTGAATTTACTTATTTTAAAACAAAGAATGAGTCATTATGTGAGAAAATCATTGATACTATGGAAATTTCTATAGATATTTCCACTTAATATTAATTTAGTGTCCTGTGACTTGATGAGAATGGTAATGGAAAAAGTCTACATTATCACCTATGTGTCTTATCAAAAATTAACTGGAAAGCGAGGATAACCACACCAGAGTCTTCTTGAATCAGATGAAAGTACCACCTTTTACACTGTTGTGCTGAGATTAAATGTTACCACTTATTGGGTTGTACTGATCTAAAGTGCTACCATTAACAGCAGTGTGGCAAGCCATTGTTAACCACCTACAGCTTTTCGCTGGGCAAAATTGAGGCTACCTATTGCGCTGTAACTAAAGCACTTCTTTTCACAGTTGCATTCCAAGTTAAGAGTTCACATTGTCAGAACAGGCCGAGGCGAACCTAATACCCCACTACATCCCATTATATGATGGGCAGATTGCAAGAGTTAACCTAACTGCTCCTAAAGTGCAGTGCCCTTCTTAATAGTACACAGATGAAGAACAACTGCATGATATGAACTGAGCTTACACAAGGATCTGAACACAGAGAAACAGACCAAGGCTCCCTTCTGAATACAAGCTTTGTCCAGACATCAGCAACATCCCCTAGACAGGCAGAGTGTTAAAGCCTCACTTGTCTGTGTTATCTGCAGCTTTTCACACTACTGCACTTAATGAAAAAAGCTACCAACCAAAGCGCTCTACTCAGGAAAGCTGTTCCCAGTCAAAGGCACATAGCAAATAAAATAAACACTACCTTCTGCAGTGCTGGAAGAGTGAACACGGCTAGGTCATGTAAGCTTGACACTAAAATATTTCTTAACAATAAAGTAAAATTGTCTGCTGAATCCAATGAAAAATATGCTATGATACCGGACATACTATGCATAAAAAATAAAGACTATTCTAGGTAGGTCAACAATCAGGCCTGTGTAGGAATTACAATCATCAGATACTTGTGTAGGAAATTCGAGTTAAAGTGTACCAACATTGGAGAGATAAATCTTCTTAGTCACTCCATAATCTTTACATATAAAAGAGAGGATGCCCTTCACCATGTGAGCCTTCCAGTCCTTGAGCTCATCTTGTTATTACCCTGGAATCGGCAGGATTCTGGAAAACAATCAAAAGTAGGGGTGGATCTAATCCAAATAATGGGGATCTGACAGAAGTTGTATATTCTGGTCCAGATCCTCTGCATATATATAGATAAGGGAGAAGCACACACGAGGTTAAAAACAATAACACAGGACCAGCTTTTAGATGGTGGGATTTTGTTGATAAGGAGAACAAAGCAACCTAAAAACATGCTAAGACATTAACTTTGTTTTGTGCATATCTAAAAAAGTCTTCTCTATTGTTAAATCTGCTGCACATAGAATTAATTAGCTCCTGCAAACCAGATATACAACTTTGTTTCTGTGATGAAGATAGTAGAGATAACAGAAAGAAATAGTATTCTGCTATTTCATGCTTTTGTGGCCACATGATGATATGTATTTTTAATAAAGGCAGATAAAAAGGTTGAAATTGCCCTTATGGGAGTCCCAAGTGTGTGACAGAATCACTTAAAACAATTACTAAAAACGGACAGTCCTTCATACTAGAGACAAGGGTTTACATTCAATTTTTATGTCATATGTGCCTTGTTGGCTTGTAACATAAAGCTATTTTTTGATTATATATCCTTTGGGTATTGTAGCAATCAAGGAGCATTACAAGAGAAAATAAAAAATCCTTATTCTCTTAATACATAAATATCTAAAATATGTATTTGGGCTTCAGGGTTATAATGGAAGAAAAAGCATTCCTGATTGATACAAGAAAATCTAGGGCCAGACGTCAGAGAGATATCTAAATTAGTCGTAAAAGCTAGTCTTGGTAGGGGAAAAAAAAATGTTGTTTACTCATTCTTTCTTTAAACTTATTTACTGAATGCCTATGCTGTCATATTCTTGGTGTTGTCATCCCTATCACTCTTGATTCCCTTTTTATCTCCCAAACTGTACATGCAAACCATTGGGACATTTTGTTGGCTATAATTTAAAAATAGATCCAGAAACTATCACCACCTCCTCTATTACCACACTGGTCCAAACCACCATCATTTCTTCCCTGGACTACTCCATTAGCTTCCTTACTATCCCCCATTTACCTCCTAGAGTTCCCTTTAAAAGACAGTTTAATTGTGTTCTTTCTTTGACAAAATTGTGCAATGGCACCATATTTCAAGCAGAGTAAAATCTGAAATCTTTACAGTAGGCTAAATGCCCTACACAGTCACGTTTGGACATACTCCTTCCTTTCTCTTCTTGTGTTTTAGCTGGCCAAGCCAGATGAGCAAGATTCTTGGGGATGGGGGAAGTTAATTTCTTCTTTTCATTAATCTCTGAGGTCATCCATGATTGCCTTAATTCTGTATTCAGCACGATTTTTTTCATTTATTTTTGTTGCTATTATTCATGACAGCTTTTGAAACCACACTTTATGTAACTGGTTCTTTTGTACTTTTCTTGACTTATATACACATTGCTTTTCTTATTTCCACTTTTTCCCCCACTTCCTTCCCTGTTTCCTCTCCCATTGAAATACAGACAAGGATGCCTTTGCTCATGATATTTCCCTTCACATAGATGATCTTCGCTCCTCAATACCTCAAATTTATCTTTCAAGGACTGGTGATATCCGTAGACCCACTGCTCCAATGAATCTCTCTAATTGCTTTACTATAAAATCCCCGTCCTTGATCATTTACTCGTATATAGTGTGTGGATTCTCTAAATGATGGCTTATCTTCTATTATGCATGCTTATTTTCCTGCTCATTAACTTCCCCCATCATCACAAATATTCTACGATTATTATGAGGTCAGGAAGCTTGTTTTATATTTCTATAAACATTGTGTCCAACTGATGCTGTCCCAATGCTGGAGGCATGGTATTGGTCTCATGTATACTTGACTGAAAAGCAATAATGATTAACTTTCAAGTTGATATTAACATGAACATGTCTATGTTCAAATTAATTTTACTTAAATATATTTTCTTCAACTATTTTAAAAATGGAATTATTTATTAATATGTATATTAACTAATATGTGAGAAATTCATTATAGACAAAATATTGCCACAATCGCCTCTGATTCACTTTCTATTAAAACATTTATTCAAGACAATACAACTGCTTCAATATTCTAAATTTACATGTGATTTATTTTACATCCTTCTTCTAAAGGAGTATTTTTTTTCTGATTTTGGTGGTATAGAATGCTGAATGCATGAATACTGAATGATCAGGTTAGAACTTACTGAATTCTAAGTAGAAATTAATGAAAAAAATTAAATATTCACATTTGACATATTTCCAGATTATTGCACTTCTGCATCTTATTCATGGTTTCCTCTGAAATTGCAAAATCACAGGTGGTATGACTATTTTTGTCTGGATTATTGTGCTCTGTTCTTCATGCAGACAGTGTTTATAAAGCATTTCCCTATACAAAAATGGATACTCATTTTAAAGCTGCCCCTTCAAAGCCATTCCCTTAGATTAAAACACTGTTTATGTTTGCTCTACCACTGTTCTAGTTTCACCGACATGTTCCACATTCTGTCAATACCGTTTTCTATTCTGCAATACTGGCCCCAACCAGCAGACTACCTATCAAGATACAAACAACATTGCCTTTTTAATTTCCAGAAAAAGAGAAGTCAAACCTAAAGATACTTAAGGAAAAACTATAATTACTTTATATCATTAATTATTTTTCCCTAACAGCAACTTTGACAATTATACATTCCAAGGAAGTCTAATCACATTGCAAAAACTTGTCCCAGTGACTTAACTCCTAACACAGGCAGAAATACCGCTACCATGTTGGTCTGTACTGAGACCAGCTTCATTGTGTCATATTGATGTAGTTTTTACCATCCTAGATTTTCCAAATTTTTGAAGATAAACAGAGGTCAGCCATTAGCCAGTTTGTCAGTTGCTGGGTGTCTATAGGTCTTCCAGGTTAAGATTTTTCCTTTCATTTTAATATGTTAAATAAAATGGCTTGTAGAGTTATCCCTGAAAGAGTGAAAAGTTCAAATTCTCTTACCTCTACCACCTGCTCTCTGCAATGTCTCTGAGAGCTCACTGGGAGTTTAATATCTCTTTATTACGTCTTATTTCCAAAGTTGTATTTCCTCCAAATTCCTAATTTCACCTATGAACATTTTCATTTTCCTTTTCATCATTCCAAACTTACATAAACATGGAACAAGTGCTTTTGCCTTGATTTCTGCAAAATACCATTTACCTAAAGTGACTGTGTATGGTACAGTATCCTAACCTATTGATTTGGGGCTGACTGGGGAAGGGATAATAGTCTCGGTACTCTTACACTGGCCAAGGATCTCCTCATGTTCTTGTCCTATTGTTCTGTTGCTCCTTTCTGCTTCTTCCTTCTCTAAGTCCACTACAAGATTTCTTTCTTTTTTTTTTTTTTTTTGTAATGCCTCCATCTATTAAGCAGAATCATTCAGCTCTTTCCGTCTCTCAGCTTGGCCCATTTTGACCAAGCTTTAGGTACACCCTTTTGAAATGCACAATAGTCCATCAAAGTGTTGTACTAACAAATGGAATTTATTTTATTGACAGAATTCTGCTATTAGTTTTTAAACCCATCATTTTTTAAATTCCTTCCATAGTTTTCCTTTAGCAGAATCTTTTCATTCCCTGCAAATGGTTTTTAATTTGAGAACGTACACCCTCTCCCCCCACTACACACATATATTTCAAATTCTCTGAGTGGTATTTCCAAAGAAATGAAGCATGCCATCTAATGGAACTACACATATGATTACCCAGACTGATTACAGAGAGAGTGGCTCCTCACCGGTGTCAAATGGCATCAAACTGTGGATTTTGCTCCCAGGAATGCTGTAACTGAATATAGCTGCTGTTCTTTTCAGGGCACGAGTTCTTTATACCCCATGCAATGTGCTATTGAATTTCTGTCTCCTTTGTGGGAGACATTGTTTCATTCAGGCAGTTCCCCTTCTATACTACTCTGTTTAGTTCCTCAGAATGTGTATTTTCTTCCAAAAATATGTTCATCTTCCCTAAAGTGTTAGCAAATGAAGGTGTGTTTCTGAGATCTATTCCACATGGAAATCCTGTGTAGTACAGAGTAGACTTCTTCTACAACTGCTTCACTCCATAGTATTAGAGGCACATCAGAATAGTCCATACTGCAAAGCCTCTCCAATTCTAAGCCACAATTTCTTAGCAGTAATGTAAACTTCTTGTTTATGATATCACCTCAACCTTAACATATGGCACGGACTTCATAAATTGTTAATTTGAACTCTAGTTGAATTTTACTTACATAGAAAAAAGTTTATTAATGAGACTTTCGCAAATACTAGACTACTGATTCTCTACCTAAGTGATAAAAATGTATAGTATTCCTGGACAGAGTTACCTGTCTAGTACTTTACAGTTTCCCTGAATTTGAAGATTACACTTTATTTTTAAGTCTTTAAAATCTTATGCTTTGTCAATCAGATTTCTTACACTTTGGGGAAGTGGCTCTTCCCCAAAACTTTAAAGAAAGTCAGTCTACATGTGGGTAATCATTACTATCAACCACATACATTTTGTGAACATATATGTAGAAACATCTACTATGTAATGGAGATTCAAATAAGATACAGGGTACAGTCTCTGCCATCCTGGAACTTATAGTAGTGATAATAAGAATAAACATAACTGACATTTCAGGCATGTGCTAATCACTTGATCATCACTCACTAAATCTATATAAAATAATGAGGCAAAGACTATGGACATTCATGCTGGAGAACATGATATAAAGAAAAGTACCACAATGAAAATGGATTTGGCATGTTAAAAGAGAAAATGAATCAACTGCTTTCATTGGAACAGTTTTTATTTAGAGAAAGAATAAAATACATACTCAGAGTAGTTACTAGGGCCCTTGGCCAATATGTTGAGAAGTTTAATATTTAGTATTTCACTAAGTTAACACTGATGTTTATGTGATATATGATTGAATTTAGGGGTTGATGATAACGTAGCCAAGGCTGGCTTTGAGAGGATTAATCAGATTTCAGGATGAGGTGAAAGAGAAAACGAAAGGACTGATGGCACACTAACCAGATAGAAATTAGCAGATTGGATGTGAGGCCATTTGTGACTGGACTGACTTAAGTAAGTGAAAAGAGAAAGGATGGGATAAATGGTATGAGATGTTATAACAGAAGAAATGAACTAACTTGATATCTGGCTGAATTCAGAGGAAGGAAGATGAAGAGAAGGGAAATGATGAATAATTTATTTTACAACCACATTTTGTCTTTGCCATTGTCGTTCACCTGCTTCTCCTATGGAAATCTTAAATTACAATAACTTACTTAATATAATATCAATGGTTCATATGAGATAAAGTCTGAATTCTTTATCGTGGATTACAAGGTTCTTCAGATATGATCTCCATGATCTTATACACGATTCTTCTTCATCCTTTACTCCTCCCATTTCAATGAACAGGCACATTTGATAGTCCACAATGCATTCCACTCTGTAGTAGAATACATGTTCTTGGATTTTATGCTTTTAAGACTCATTTACAATTTGAAAACTTATTGAGGCTCTCAAAGAATGATTTTGAAATGAGATATACTATCTGTATTTTTTCCATATTATAAATGAAAAATTAGAAATTAAAAAATTAATTTATTTCAAACATACCATATATTTTTCCCCAAAAGAAATAACAAAGCTGAATCATTTAAACATTTCACTTTAAAGATAATACAGCAGGTCCTTGAATAATGCTGTTTTGTACAATGTTGTTGTTATAATGTTGATGAGATATCATAGAAACTTAACTTTTGTTTATATTAATTAGCCTATGGCAAAACTGGTTTCATTACCTGTCATTTTGCCCCAGTTTCAAGAACCTCTTAATGATGTTCAGGGAGGACTTACTGTAGTAAATATAGAAATTAGCTTGAAGAACTCGGTATAGAACACTTGGGGTAGAAATCATTTCATTCTTACTAATGCTTCAAAACTGATAAATAATTATCTGATCTATTTCAAAAGATTAATTTTGTGATTATGGATATTATGTACAGCCAATAATAAATAAACATAATAGAAATCTTTGGGAATTAATCCGTCACTACATAAGTTTTCAAAAATGCAGAATCATCTTTAAATATTTTAGAAGCAACAATTGAAGAATTGTCTAAACCTTGTTTTGAATATATGACTATGATAATTATCATGTGATAGCCTCAAAGGCTATGTTAAACACTCCATTATGTTCTATGTTATTTATCACTCTAAGAATATATTTTTCTATATTCACTCTCAAAAGAGAAAAAAATTATCTGCCATTCATGCTTTTTCATTAAATGAAAATCATAAAATTCTATAAGAAACAACTACAGTAACATAAGTTACAGCAAAATGTTTAGTATAAAAATAAATGTCATAAATTCAGCATATTAATTTAGTAAAACATCTATTTGTCTGGATTCCATGCTTTCTCCAAACAGTAACATTAATCACTTGTAGATCTGCATATCATGTACTCTCAATTTATTTTCCTAAACATAAAGAATCCATTTAGACAATATGGTTATGGAATACAAGTGCTTGGGGGAAATGAAGGGGAATTGGGTAAGAATCTGTAATGTGGCAGAGGACGTAAGTAGGCAGGGCTAAGGCTTTCTGTGCAAAATGTAGAGCATTTCGTTCTGCTTCAGTGCACTTTTCTTTCCACCTATTCAAATACATTCAATACCTCACCATTCACCTACGCCATTTTTCCTGAATACTTTGGCATGAATTACTAAATAATTTAGACAGGAGAGTGTCCCAGAAAGGTCTCTAATGAAGCTATGATTAATACAATGTATGTGCTATACCATAGAAAGTCATGGGAATTTTTTCTCCCTCAGTGTAGTTCAAGGTTTGTTTCTCAGTGCAAATGTCTGTAACCTCTATGAATAAAGATTGTATAGGGTGGTCTTTTTCTCTAGTTTATTCACAGCATTCACGACATTGCCTGACTCAGAGTAGCATTCAATAAATTTTTACTGAAAAAAATAATACAAGAAAAATCTACCAGGAGTTTTGTACGTCGATAAGGAGATAATATCCAACTATACCTAATGAATTTATGAGGGACTGAAATTTTTTATTTCTCTCTAATTATTGCCTTTAAATATCTCCTTCCAGATTCCCCTCCCCTGCTCTGGATGGGCCCACAGATTCCCATATACTTTAAGGTATTAGAAGATAGCATGTTTTGGCTTAAAAAAAAGGTGACTAAGTTTGAGAATACCAACGTATGCAGCCCTGCCAATACCAAAACTTCAGTCTCTCATCCCTCCTCGCTCCAGATCAGGTTGCCCCATGGCTACGGGGTTTTCAGTAGGGTAAAAAAGGTGTGATGCTTCTCCCTACTCTCCCTTTTCCTGACGAATCTTTCAGATTCTGTTGGAAAGAGAATGATAACAAGTCTTAGTTGACTTAGTTGACTGTCAGTGTTGTGATGTGGCCCTCAAGGCTATCTGGATGGTAGATGCCCAGATGCTGATTCTCTAGTGGGTTATACAGGATGGTTCTTTGGAGGCTCCTTATAATCAATCATGCTTCCTAGTTCCTGGATAAGGCAATCTACTATCTGACTAATGACTTATACTGATGCTCCCCTCCAGGTTCTAGCCTCCAGGAGCCTTCCCTCCTTTTCTTTGTCTGAAACTATTTCTTCCTGTCAGGTGGCATTGGCTAGAATCCATCGAGTTGTCTCAAGCCTGGTTACATATGCAGGATCAACACTGGTCCCACAGAAAGTTCACAAACCTTTACCCTTCCAAATGCTAGGACTTAATTGTATCTTCCGTGACCTTTTAATCTCATTCAGGCTTCAGGGATAACTTTTATCAACTGTATGCCTTTAAGAAACATGAATTCACAAAAAAACTATTAGAACTGATAAATAAATTAAGTAAAGTAGCAGGATACAAAATTAAAATTCAGAAATCATAAGCATTTATATACACTAATAATAAACTATCAGAAGGTGAAATCAAGAAAACAATCCCATTTACAACTTCTTTAAAAATAATAAAATACTTAAGAATAAATTTAACCAAAGAAGTAAAAGACCTATACCCAGAAAATTATAAGACACTGAAGAGAGAAATCAAAGAAAATAAATGGAAACACATAACATTTTCATGGATAGGAAGAATTAATACAGTTAAAATGTCAATATTACCTAAGGCAATATATGGATTCAACACAATTCCTATCAAACTACCAATGATATTTTTCTCAGAAACAGAACATATAATCCTAAAATTTATATGGAACCATAAAATACCCCAAATAGCCACAGCAATCTTGAGAAATAAGAACAAAGTGGGAGGTATCATGGTATCTGACATCAAATCATACTACAGTGTTTTCCCTAAAATAAGACCTAGCCAGACCATCAGATCTAATGCATCTTTTGAAGCAAAAATTAATATAAGACCCGATCTAATACTATATTATATAAGACCTGGTCTTATTTTCAGGGAAACAGAGTACAAGTCTATAGTAATCAAAACAGCATGGTAAGGCATAAAAACAGACACATAGATCAATGGAACAGAACAGAGAGCCCAGAAATAAATCTATTCCTATATGGTCATTATTCTGTAACAATGGAAGTCAGCATTTACATTGGGATAAAGACAGTCTATTTAATAAATGGTATTGGGAAAACTGGGCTGACACATGCAAAAAATTGAAACTGGACTACCTCCTTATGCCATATATGAAATCAAATTCAAAATAGATTAAAGACTTAAATATAAGACCCAAAAACATAAAACTCCTAGAATAAAATATAGGGAGTAAATTTTCAGACATTACCCTAAGTAATATTTTTACTGATATATCCCCTCGGGCAAGGGAAATAAAAGAAAAAATAAACATATGGGATTACATCAAACTAAAAAGTTTTTTTTTTCACAGCAAAGGAAACTATCAATAAAACAAAAAGGCATCCTATAGAATGAAAGAATATATTTGTCAATGATATGTCTGATAAGGGGTTAATATCCAAAGTTTATTAAAAAACTCATTCTACTCAACAGCAAAAAAAACAAACAACCCAATTAAAAAATGGGCTGAGGATATGAAGAGACATTTCTCTAAAGAGGACATACAGATAGGCAACAGACATATGAAAAAATGCTCAACCTCACTAATCATTAGAGAAATGCAAATAAAAACCACAATGAGATACCACCTCACTCCAGTTAAAATGGCTATCATCAATAAATCAACAAACAAGTGCTGGCGAAGTTGTGCAGAAAAAGAGAACCCTTGTGCACTGTTGATGGGATTGCAGATGGTGCAGCACTGTGGAAATCAGTATGGAGGTATCTCAAAAAACTGGAAATGGAACTACCTTATGACCCAGCAATTCCACTCTTAGGTATCTATCCAAAGAAATCCAACACACTAATTCAAAAAAATATATGCACACCTGTTCTTATTGCAGCACTATTCACAATAGCCAAGACATGGAAACAACTGAAATGCCCATTAATAGATGACTGGATTAAGAAACTGTGGTACGTTTATACAATGAAGTATTACTCAGCTATAAAAAAGAATGAAATCTTACCATTTGCAATGATATGGATGGACCTAGAGAACATTATGATAGGTGAAATAAGTCAGTTGGAGAAAGACAAATACCATATGATGTCACTTATATGTGGAATCGAAAGAACTGAAGACATAAACAAAGTAAACAGAAATAGTTTCAGAGATATAGAGGAAAAACTAATGGTTGCTAGATGAGCGGGGTTAGGGATGAAGAAGAAGGGGAGGGGATGAGAAAGCACAAATTGGTAACTACAATATTGCCACAAGGATATGAAAGACAGTTTGGGGAATATAATCAATAATGTTGTAAAGTATTTGTAGGGTGTCAATGGACACATGTCTTATTAGGGAGACCACATCATGGACGGTGTAGATGTCTGATTACTGCACTGTACACCTGAAGCTGAAGCTGAATAATATTGTATGACAACTATAATTTAATATATATGTGTAGTCATGGGATGTGGAGTATAGCATAGGGAATAGAGTCAATGGAATTGTAACAGATATGTACGACGTCAGGGAGACAGTAGATTGGGGGAGAGGGGTTGTCACTTTGCAGGGAGTGATGAAAAAAAGAAAAAAAAAGAAACAAGAATTCGTTTCTATGCCTATTCTTCCAAGATTGTTCTAGAATGTTCTGTTCCATCACTCTCTGTGTTACGGACATCCGAGTTACTGTAGCTGAGCAATCATTTAGAGATGGCATGAGAGGCAAGTCTCTTATTCCTGCAGATACTGCAATTGCCACAGGGAGTTCCTTTGAAGCATCCTCTCTTGGCTTAAGGGAAGTATCTTCTTTCTCCTTAGTGATGGGAAGAGAAAACGCAGTCCACTTCCATTAACTTTATATAGTCTGATGACTTCTCTTAACTGTCTTTAAATTTCTAATTCTTGAGGCTGGACCATATTTGACATCTTTTAGTAAATAAAACATGGCTATGCCTAGCATCATTCTTTCAAATATTGGGACACTTAATGTCTATTGTTTTCAACTTTGAAGCTTTAGTAAAAGTTCTGAGATGATCGGAAGACAATATTAGAACATGGAAAAGGATTTAAAATAATGTAGCCTAAGCCACTGTGTAACAGTGAAGGAAATGATTATGGGTCCAAAGACACACAATTTGTGGCAAAGTTGAAATTAGTAGATAGCTCTTCTAATTCTAAGATATTTTTCTCCAAATGTGCTATTTTGCTCTCTGAAAGTAATAATTTATTAAGAAACTATATTTAAGGTTCTGACTAAGCAGAATAGCTTCACAGAATGAAATCACCTGAGTTCATGGAAAGATAATTTTATAATCAGGCCTATTTTATTTAAAAAAAATAAATCTCCTTGGAAGGATTCCAAAAGAAGATTAAGTACTTACCAATTTGTGCTCCATAATGAAAAAAGAAAAAAAAAATACTGTGCATTAATTTTTCCCCAATTTGTTGCATTTTATTTGACGATAACAATTATTTATTTCTTAAATTCACTATTCCGTCTTATTTTGCCATTTTTAATTTCAAACTAATATCCTTTTTTGGTCTTTATTTCTTTTACTGGCTGTACTTTTCTCTTACATGCTGGCTCAAGACAGCAAACAGAAGCATCTTTTATTCCCTCCTCTTTTGACCCTCATATCCAATAAGTATCAATGCTACTAGATGTATCCATACATTGTTTCTGACCTTTAGCCTATCTTTTCCATTTTCATTTCTTCTACCTATAACTATTCACCATTCTCTTGTTTGGTAATCCTCTATTATTTAACATCCTCTATTATTAAAAATATGATACAAGTAAAATTTAAAACTTGTAACTATTCCTTAAATTCCAACTAACAGAATCATAGATCTAAGGATTAGGAGAAAATCCCACTTATATCATCTATCATCTTAATGAGCAAGCCCTTTGATGCTAAAATTATTTTTACATAATGATCATTTAGCTCATGTTGAACTTTCCTTATAGAGAACTGACAGACTCTCCTGAGACAAACTAGAATTTACCACTGAGCAACTCTGGCTGCTTAGAATGATCTTTTTTAGACAAATTTATTCTACCTCTCACTTTGACTGGTTTGTCCCTTTAGATCTTTGAGAATAAATCTAAGCTTCTAATATATTACAGACATTTAGCTACTTAGAAATAGTAATTGTATGTAGTATTATCCTTCGGAAATTCTGTGTTTTGAAACAAAATTCTGCCTATTTGCCATAAGACAATTCTTTTCTTGCTATGGGAAATCATAGGATGATGCATTTCAATAAGAGATTGGGATACTGAATGATATTTATATATGATATATGATATGTATGATCTTTAAGAAAAACATATTTTTTCAAAGTCTTTTTATGTTGTTTTATGCCATGAACAATTATAGTTGCTTGTTATTAGACAATATAGAAAGATCAACTTTCAATGTCCCAAATAAAAAAAAAAATGCCATTGGAAGTCATTGCTGTTAATCTAGACCTAAAGGACAAATCACTCTACAAAGGATGACCAAGATACATACAAAAACAAACAAACAAACAAAAACAAACAAAAAAACCCCTAAATACCGTTTTGCATGCCCCCAAGACATTTATAAATTGGAGTTCTGAGCATTTTACTCATTGGCTTACACAAAAGCAACAATTATTTAATTTAAGGAAGACCTTGCAAGAAAAAGAAAACCTCTCCTAAATGTTTGGTCAAAAACTCTCTTAAACATTAGCTGATTCCTTGATTTAGTTCTCTTTTTTTTTTAGTTCCTTCTATCATTTCAATTATAATATTAGTTTCTAGTTTTTCCTCATCATTTTGCTTTTCCTCCACTGAATACATTCTTGTTCATCTATGTTTCCATGATATTATTGAGACTGGCAGTGAACATAATACCACAGTCATTGTTAGCATGATAGATGGAAAGTGGATCTAACCTCTCCCTTATTGTAGACATTGTCAATACAGCTGAAAATCATGTTAGCTGTTTTTTGGTAAGCACATACAGTACTACTGCTGACTCATAATGAAATCGATAAATAGCTATTGAATACCTGCAAGTCCAAATTGTTGCTGTGTTTTCTATCCCCAACTTCTGCAACAGCAACCTACTTATTCTCCCTTGCTTACATTCTTGCCCAAGCCCTCCACTACATTTTCCACAAAGCATCTAACATGATCTTTTAACATGTTTTGTTGCTAAAAATGTGATCTGGTCTATGTCTACCTATTTATTTCACCCCTTATCACTCTTCTTGTCATAAACCCCCTTCATTGATATAGATTCTTTTCTCTTCATCTATACAGGTTCTTCTTCAAATATAGTAAGTCTGTTCCCTCTCGAGGGCTTTGACACTTGCCTTTCTCTGCTGCTGAAACACTTTCTCCAAGATACTAATGTGGCTTACTTTCCACATTAACCAGGTTTTTTGTTAGAGATCTACTCCGAGTGAACTTTCCTGATCATTCTATGTAAAGTAATATCTTCGTAGCTGATCAAATCACCATACACATCACTTACTATCCCTTTATTTAATATCATTTTGGAAATTATTCCTATCAGACTTTGTTTTATTGCGTTTCTTACAAGTTTTCTATCATCTCTCCTAAAATGTGAATTTCTCTAGGATGCAGATTGTGTCTGCCTGGTTCATTGCAGTATGCTTAGTTACTAGAGCAATATATAGTAGGCAGTGAATTAATATTTGTTAAATTAACAGACAGATGAATGAATTGGACTAAAAGATCCTTAGAATTTATTAAGCCATTGGCCCTGGGAATGAGAACATTTTTTAAAATTTCTGTTATGTCTGTAATCTCTAGTCACAGTATACAACACCTTTTATAAATTATGTATGTCATTACCACTTGGAAATTTTTATCTGTAGCTGTGATTTGTTTTTTAGAAGATAGAGACTGAACCATAAATGAAACAAGTGTTGAATCTTGAGTTCTACTTAATCCCATTTTTCAAAAAAAATCAATTCCTTCAGGGATTAAGATGGAACAAATACGGATCCAGGGGACAAGTTGAAATAGTTCTTTCTTGGTTTAGTCTTCAACCAAAAATAGTTCTACGGCAGCAAAGGCATGGTCAGATAGTTCATCTCTGAATGACCGCAGAGGAGCAAGTAGAGAGGCACATAAGCCAGGTGTCTTCTTGGAGACCTTTAGAATGTTTTGAAGCAAAATCTGCCAGACCTATGTTCTGAGTGGAAATAGGTGATATGAGGCCTGATCAAAGGTACTGACCAACAATTCAAAGATTTTTACCTTTTTATGTTTTCTCTGCTTCCTTTTTTCATTGCCTTTCTTCTTCTTTCTGTCTTTCTCATTCTTCCTTTCAAAAAAAATGTTTACTGGCTATTTTCACAGTCCCCTGAACTAGGATAATTGCTACTTCTTTAACTCAGGATTTCAGGAACTAAGACTTAGGTTAGTTCTTGCTATTGAAACACATCAGAATGATCAGATTAGAGAATCCAAAATTATTCACCATTTTTGGATGTTTTCTGACCAGAAATTGCAATAACCAGAAACATAGTTTACACTTTTCGTTACAGAAGAAAAGAACCAAACAATTAATTGTTGCCTTTTATTCATTTAAAAAATAGGTACTCATACTTATAGAAAGTATTATGCTAGGTCTTGTGTATGAAACATCAGATAGAACAGGCACTGTCTCTCTTTCTATAGAACAAATGGCTTTGTATTTTCTAATTTAAGCATATAAAAACCATAACTGTAAAACATGCAAGTACTAGAAAGGAAAAGGTCATCATTTAAAACTATATTCATCCTTGAAATGGACAGTTGGATGGTTACACCATACTTTAAATTCATACTGAGATCAAGTTCATGCTGCAAGCATAGCCACCATCATAAACTCATCATGAGAAATAACTAAGTTCTCTAACAAATTACAGTGAGAATTAGATGAAAAGCATTTTTAAAAAATGCTAGAAAAGATAAATATTGCATTTGATACTACATCAAATAAATATCACAAAATATAGAAGTTGAAAAGTTTCAAGAAATATGTAGTTAGCTTGATTGATGGTTAGCCAAATAAGATTTTCCCAAAAAGCTAAAATAAACAGAAGACAATATATAGCACTCAACTCATTTTCATTCTCACAACTAGTTATATATAGTTTATTTTACACATGATATATATTCAGTATTTGGGGCCTGAAAAACCTATAAAATTGTTTAAAGTCAAGGTGAGCAAAAATTTTCCTCTGCATTTCTTCTACATCTTACTCATGTTCAGCTTGCTTGCGTGCTTAGTCAAACTATCTGTCTCTCTACTCTATATGCAGAATAGACTTGCATTTGAAGCAATGAGATATAGAAAAGTAGCTGTTTTCTTACTGATAAGTCACTCAAATTACTACGTAAGGGCTCCCCAGAAGTTCATGATAAGCTATAAAACAATCGTCACCATAAATTGGCATATTTCACAGTAATATTACTGTGATAGAAATTTATCTGTACTTAAACAATGATATTTGAAAGCATTGGTTCACAAGTTCTAGTAGACACTGGATACAATATGAATTATTTGAGCATTATTTTATAATAACAAAGGGAACAAATGCACATGATTAATTTTCTATCAGCAAAGATTTACCATTGTTGAAAATAATGACACCAGTAAGAATCAGTCCAGTTTAAAAAGCAAGAGATAAATTTTACAGTACTTTCTAAATTACAAAACACTTATATATTATGATACATATAATATTATGATATAATATTGCTTATTCCTTACCTAATACTTTAGTGGAAAATATTTGTAATATTTTTTTATGTAAGAGAAATAACATTTAGCTAACCTAATAAGTTAATTCTTTTTTTAATCTTCAAAACACTGAGAACACATATTTGCTCTCATTTTTTTAGGATGCTGAATCTGCCTCTTTAGTTGATGGTTTCTATCACTCCAGAAATTGCTGACAATAATAGAAACCTTTAAAGATTTTATTTTCCTTTAAGGTAAAAATAATACAAAACTCACTAAATTCAAGTGACCCTCCCCTGCTGACAAGGAAAAAATTAAATTGTCTTCTGATTAATTACATGTCTAATTCCACCAGTGCACAGATGATAAGAGTCAGCTTGGTTTCCCGCACTGAGGTAAGCTCCATTATCATCATGACTTCCTAGGGACCAATACTATGTGCACAGACATAATTTCAAAATGATTACGCAGGAGCCATAATCTATTTCTCTTTCTCCACTGCAGCAGGCCAGTCAGGCTTAATATTATCAGGCACCTGTTTTTCTTTAACACTTCTGTTTTCATTTTTCTCTTAAAGTTCTTAGGCTGCACGAGCTGACAGTGACAAAGTTCTGTGCTATTTACCACACTGCCACCAAGAAGAAGAAGAGTATTTGTATAAGCTTATCAATGACAGACATTCTCTGTTCAATAGTATATCATCCTCTTGGCAGAAGGAACAAACTGTCACCTTTCCAATAAAATGAATTTAACCCAAAGGCGGCAAATTGGGTCAAAGTAGAAGGAAAAAATGCTTTCTGTGGTTCTTGTTGTTTTTATAGCAATACAGCTTATATCAGAATCATCTGAAAGTAATTCAGGATAAAGTAACTAGATGAACTTCTTTAAGAAGGAGGTCAGTGTAGCTCTGAGAAACTGAATTTCCTCTCATCACCTTTGTGTTGTCTGGTATGCTGAAAGCATTTCTACAGAAAGTGTCTTCTCATTATTCTTCCACTAGTTACCATCTATTTGACATGGGACATGGGATAGAACCTCCCTGAGTCTCATCCCTATTGAGAACGAACACTCTTTTACTTGCCCAAGTACAAGATATTGAGCCACAAAATTGACAAATTACTTTTAATTCAAAGATTTATAAATTTACCTAAGACAATATTCCTTTTTTCAGTTTAAAAGAGATATAAATGTATCTAATTTTTAAAAAAAATTAAATTAAATACTATTCTTAAGTCTATAACTTTGGTAGAAATACATGTTGGTACTGGGGAGTGCAAATAAAATGCTTTTTAAAAAATCTTCAACCAAATGAATCTAATAATGGCTGCTTTCTAGTCTATTCTAATAATAAATAGTATCAATTAATATTTATATATGACTTATTTCACATGCACTTTTCCCCCTAATCTCAGTGTCATATCAGGCTGTTTTATGACATTTCACAGAAAGAAACCAATTCGTAATAAATACTGTTGTAATACATTTCTCCAATTTTTAAATATTTAAAAATAAACAAGACTTATTACTAGCCTCATTCCAAAAAGAGTATGCTAATTAAAAATCCCATTGGATAGAATTCTCTGTATTACAGAGCAGGGTAATTAAACCATTCAGGTTTGTTGTTTGTTTAAAAATGGAGATCGAATGAAAAGCAATGTACTAAGAGCCAAAGAATGTAAGTAAAGTTGCTTATAAATTCAAAGAAGATAAATCCTGAACCATACTATCTCCTCCTAATCACTATCTCTACATGTTTGGAAAAAAATAACAGATCTTCGAAGAAAAAGTTTTAAAGAAAACAATAATGTGGACTTTGGTACAGTAGAGGTTGAAATGTTGATGCTTTTTGTCACATATAAATACAGAACTAGATTCCTCCCCCAAATGGTTTCACACATTCTATCATGAGAAGCTTAGATTTTATTGATGTTAATTATCTCATTGATAAAAACAATTATACTGATATTAAAGTTTTTTAAGCTCAGCTAATGATGTTAAGTCCCAGTGCTCTTACTGTCACTGTATCTGAAATAAAGCTAGAGAATATTCTATCTTGTTTACGATTAACTAAAACAGATTGTTATTATTTGCATGTAGAACATTTGTTTATATAATATGTAGTAGAGCTAAAAAAAAAATGCAACTGAGGACTACTTCCTTTCTGAAAATGTTCTGTTATCACTTGTTCCTAAAGTCTCCCCAAACTTATAACTCACCTTTCATTCTTTTCAAGCCATGCTTTCTCTTGCCCTTTAAAAGCACACACTTCTCAGAATTTCTTCCTTGCCTTATGACTTATCATTATATACATAATGCTTGGGTGATTATTTTCTTTCCCAGAGCTTCAAATTCATCTATGCAATAATGAACCCCAAATTTATTATACTTTTGGCTCAGTTATCTTCTTTGAACTTCAGACATTTTCACCTGAATCTGTTACAGATATGTGAAACTTAACATGTGCATTATTGAGCTTAGAATTTCCCAACTCTACTTCTACACCTACTTTATTCAGTATCCAAATAAATGGCAACATCATCTACCCCTATAAGTAAAATGAAACAATGTCCTCTAATGCAAAATTTTAAATCATTTACCAAGTCCTATATACTTTATTGCCAAAATGCTTTTGAAACTTTCATCTCTTATTAGTGCCCTTCAGTACTGTCTTATTTTAGATCCTAATCATATTTTGTCCTAATTATTTTTAAATTTGTATACAATAAGGTTTACTCTGTGTTCTAAAGTTAAATTTGTTTTGGTAAATGCACATTGTCCCTTTCACCATTAGTGTCATACAGAATCGTTTCACCACCCTAAAAAATGTGTTATGCTTCATTCACACATCCAATCATCCTCTGATCCCAATCACTGGCGATCACTGATTTGCAAAGTCTCTAGTTTTTCCCTCCCCCAAAAATCATATAAATGGAATCATACAATTTGTAGTCTGTTCAGACT
Source organism: Rhinolophus ferrumequinum (assembly GCF_004115265.2). NCBI lineage: Eukaryota > Metazoa > Chordata > Mammalia > Chiroptera > Rhinolophidae > Rhinolophus > Rhinolophus ferrumequinum. Next base: position 69,685,447 of record NC_046294.1, on the reverse strand, counting down.
GACTATTTTCATTTAATAATATGCATATACGATTCATCCAGGTGTTTGCACGGTGTCACAGTTCATTTCTATTTATCACTGAAAAGTATTGCATTACGTGGAATTTCTACAGTTTGTTTATCCATTCCCTTATTGAAGGACATCTTGCTTGTTTCCAGTGTTTGGTGATTATTAATAAAACTCCTATAAACATTTATATGCAGATATTTTGTGTAAGCACAAGTTTTAAAATTAGCGAGGTCCATGCCTGGGAGTCCAATTGCCTGATTAGATGGTGAGTGGTTGTACCATTTGCCTTCCCACAAGCAGTGAATGACATTCCTGTTTTCTGAGTCCTCACCAGCAATTGGCATCTTTTTACTTTTTTCTTTTTCTGGATCTTAGCCATTTTGATATGTGTAGTCTCACTGTTGTTTTAATTATAGGTCCATTTTTAATATGAGGTCGTATATCCCTGTGAAAGCTGTCATCCTTTTATTGCTCTCAACAGCCTGCCTTTAAACATATGTCTGTGTTTCCTAGTTAAACACATCCAAGATATTCCATCAATTAAAAAAATGAATAAAACAAACGGGGAATGCATCCTGGGTCTTCTCTTATTTCTTTAATCAGTTTGCTGGTTCAAATAGCAGCAACAACATAAAATGTGCTCATAACCTATAGTTTAATTACCCTCATTTTCTGTAATCGTTATCAAGTCAGGGTGCCAAATAGCTCCTGTAATGAGATACCCATAGACAAAGTCAATAACCAGAGAAAACCATAGAATAACATACTAAATAATGAAATAATGAAATAAATATTCAATGTATTACCAAGTAACAAGAACGTAACAAGGGCTGTACCTTCAAAATAATGTTAAAATGAGGATGTAAAGGTGAACGATTTTTAATATAATTATCCTTGATAACTGCTTCTTTCAAGTACTGAATCAATTCTAAACAGATATCTAGAGCAGCGAATAAATTAATCAATTAAAAATAACTGTTATATATGCTTCAGATTAAATGCAGATTGTTAAAAATCAAATCTCATGTAAAAATTACAAATGTCCTTTTTTTCCCAGCTTTGTCCATTTGAGCGGCAACTTACCTCCAAAATCAGCCTTATTGTTCCTATATTCCCACGTTGCATTTTACTCTATGGAAAGAGCAGCACCTTCATTCCTTTATGAGCTGGAAATCTAGCGATCATGGACCCCACTTCAAACTGAGTATTTTCATCTTCCCACAACCACAGTATAATACCTCTTTTGCAATGACTGTTTATTTGGGAGAATAGTGTTGGGCCAGTATAAGAAAATAAAATTTTAAAGTGATATTACAGAATACTATTCTCTCTTCACCTAACATTGTCAGATTAATAAATAAAAACACTACCTAACTTTAAATTTTACATAAAACATTGCATGGAACATACTGGAACAAAAGCAATCATTTGCTGTTTATTTGAAATTCTAACTTAACTCGGCACCCTTTATTTCATCTTGCAAGCTTATCTCCAGTCCATTCAGTTAGTTTCTCAGTTCAAGACGAGAATAACATTGAGAAGGTAAAAGACAAATAGACTAAATGAGCAGGGAAGAAGGTAATACTGCATAGAAAGAAGCTAAGATCGGATAAACTATTTGAAGACTCTTTCTTTCTTAACTAACGATAATATCGATGGTCTAGGGTTTTCACTTAACTTTTAATGTTTCTGAAACTATTCATTTTTTCACATTTTCACAGATGTCTTTATAAATATTTTATACAGATCTCATCCTACCTTTCATGTCTCTTAAACCTGTTATTTTTTCCTGTAAACAATGACGATCACATATAATAATAATACATCAATAACTGTTTTGTTTTGCAATTAATTACTAGTATTTCAACGAGGAAGAAGATTTTATGTATCTTTTAAAAAGAATTTAGATACATGTGAATGTTAGAGTTATTGCATTTAAACATATAACATGCATTAATATGACTGACTTACTAGATTTTTCTCTGTATATAAAGACATTCCTTTGAATTTCAAACAAAGTTCTTGAACACAATCTAAACTGAGGATTCCATTTTTGGTTTTAAAGAGGACTCATCCATCATACATAGTTGAAGTTACACTGGAAGCACTAAATAACAGAATATATAGCCACTGAGTTAAATCTAATCAAGCTGAAATGTTACTTGTATGAGCATTTAAATCTTTACTATAATTTAAATTCTACACTTTCTTAAATTAAAAAAAAAGCTTCTGGAATATTAATTTTTAGCATTCTGATGGCATTACTCCAAAGAACATAAATTACTTTTGTAGAATAAAAGATCTCATTTTAGATCCAAGATATAGAACAATAAAGTTGATTAAAACAAAGTTAGAGAAGATGAGACAATCAAAACAAATACACTGTTAGAGATGCCTTTAAATGACTGTGTGAGTGTAATAAAGATAGCATGGTTCTGTTTTTACATGGTGAAATTTAGGACTGTAATGAGACTTTTTTAATAATTACCTGTTATGAAATATATATATGTTATGAAATATGATATATATGATATATATATATATATATATATATATATATATATATATATATATATATTGGGAGTGCCAAAAAAATGTTTACAAGTGGACAGTTTGGTCAGTGTTACTTAAGCAGTAGTTTGCCAGAATCAGAAGTGTCTGGACGCTGATGGTAACCACTTTGAAAACCTCTTGTAATTGCAGAAGTCAAACATGAGTTGTACTCATCTTTTGTTATTGATGTATATTGAGTATTACAATTTTGATACAGTGTTTCTTTCTTAAAATGTGTATACAATTATTTGGTACCATATGTATATAAATATATATATATATATATATCCAAATATTCTGAAGGCTAACAATGGTTTATATTATAAATAAAAGTCAATGAGGTGGAGTGGATACTCATTTCATAGTATATTGAATTATATATCACTTTTTGAAATGCTAACAAAGGTTTAAGGATTGTTTTTCTTTTGTTGAAATTTATGAATACTGATATAAATTTAAAAGAATATCTGAGGGTATTTTGTAATGAAGAGTTTTATATGTTTTTGCTATTTGATACATAAGGCAGAATTTTTTACCTGAAAGACACCCAGCGATTGACAGAAACAGAATTACTTTCCAAGAGGAAGCCATCCTTCTTCACTAAGATTTCCTGTCTCAGCGTGTTTAGCAGCTCTAACGTTTCTTCATTAAAAAATGCCCTGTTGAGATAAATAACAATTTTCAAAAAAACAGAGGAAATAAATGAAAAGGCAAACACAAACCAATTTTTTAAAATCTCATAATAAAATGATAAATGACTTTTAATGCAAAGGTCAGATTAATATATACTTTGATATTTAAACAATAATACAATTTCTATTAGAATTAATTTAATGTGTAACAAAAAAATTTCAGAGAAGCGATAAACTTTGCCTATCACATTTATTTATATTGAATGTTCCCTAACGGATAATAAAAACATCAGGCTCTAACAGGGATGATTTTTCCTCACAGGGAATGTATAAGAGCTATATTTATTACATTAGACAAATTATTGGACTAGAAAAATAGGGTACAGGAACCAGTTACACTAATATATACTCCTCTGCTCTAGAACGTAACTAATGATCAGTTAGCCAAGTGACTTTAAATATTCTGCCTATAGCTCATCTAAACCTCCACAGGGAATTTTTCTCATTTAGGTATTAATGTCAAATGCTTTTGTTTATAACTCCTGTGATTATCTGCATTACATTGTAATTCCCTCCTTGGTGAGCTATTTCTCTCAGCATCTTTTGCTGCCTGGAACCTAAGGGAGATAATAATTTTCATGAATATTTAACTTTTTTTTTTTTGTCTAATGCCATTTTTATAACAATAACCAGTATAACACATTAATGTCCTTTGGTTGCTTTATTTGTCTTGAAAGATACAATAAGCATAAAATTATATAAAATTATCCTATGGAACTTCCTGCAAGAACTTGACAAATGTGCATTAAAAATTCCTATAATAGAGAAGTAACTTCTGAGTTTTTAGGTGTCAGTGTCCTTCTTGGTGACCTTCTTGGCATCCTTCTTGGCAAAAAGTGATTAAATTGAGAAATAATTGTGCAGTGTATTTATAATTTTTTAAAAAATATTTTTTAAATTATGATTTTTGGCAACTGATTCCTCCTTATAGACTTGGAGGTTCAGACTATCTCTAATTTTAGAAAACATCTTAAATAGATAGCCAAGCATTTTTACTCCAGCTTGGTCATAACTTAGTATATTCATACCAAAGAGGGAAAGTCTTCATACAAAGAGGGTATATTCATACCAAAGAAGAGAAAGTGACTCTTCTACCTGAATAATGGTAGTTCCAGCTTTTTTATAGATTTAAATCTAAGCCTTGGTAAACTATTTTAGTTACATGGCTATGGATCAGAATGGAGAAGAAATTTAATAAGAGTTAACAATGGTTGATTCATAGCCACCCCTTCAACAAAGTATTTTTCATCACTTATTTTCTAAGTAAATATCAGAAATACAATTTGAAGGACAAAAAATGACTTTATGGTTAATTTTTACAATTTAAAACATTTTTATTATTATATACTGCTTTTTAACCAGAAAGGAATAGAAGAAAATCAGCACTTCACACATAACAATTAGAGAGACTTAAATTTGCTAGAACTACAACTATGATTCATGAGAGCTGCATATTTGAATTAGTGGATTTTCAATCCACAGTGAAATTGGCCTTCAGACCATGAGTTCTGAGAAGTGAACATAGTTTTGCTTAACTTGTTTTGATGAGCTTCTGCCTTAATCCATGTTCCCAAAGCTCTATTTCCCTCTCTATTTACAATATTCTCTGTTGTCTTAAATGTCCTTTATCAACAAATGCAAATATTTTCAACACCCTTATATGTTGTACCCTGAGAATGTCAAAGAAAAAATACACATGTTCCATTTCTTTAAAAATGCCATTGGGATTTTGACAGGGATTGCATTAAATCTGTGTATTGCTTTGGGTAATACGGCCATTTTAACTATGCTGATTCCATCCAATCCATGAGCACGGAATGTCTTTCCATTTCTTTGTGTCTTCTTCAATGTCTTTAAAGAATGTCTTATAGTTTTCAGCATATAGGTCGTTCACATCGCAGAAAAACTGACACATACACCAATGGAATAGAATTGAGAACCCAGAAATAAAAATCACATAAATATGGACAGATAATTTTTTGACAAGGAAGCAAAAACATACAATGGAGAAAAGACAGCCTCTTCAATTAATGGTGCTGGGAGAATTGGATAACCACATGCAAAAGAATTAAACTGGACTGCTACCTGTCACCATGTACCAAAATTAATGCAAAATGGATCAAAGACTTAAGCATAGACCTGAAACAATAAACTGCGTAGAAGAAAACATAGGTACTAAACTTATGGACCTTGGGTTCAAAGAGCATTTTATGAATTTGACTCCAAAGGCAAGGGACGTAAAAGCCAAAATAAATGAATGGGACTATATCATACATAAAATCTTCTACACAGCAAAAGAAACCATCGACAAAATAAAGAGGCAACCAACTGAATGGGAGAAGATTTTTGCACAGTGCCTCCGATAAGGGGCTAATATCGAAAATATACAAGGAACTCACACAACTCAACAACAAAAAACAAACAACCCAATTGAAAAATGGACAGAGGACCTGAAGAGACATTTCTCCAGAGAGGACATACAAATGGCAAATAGACACAAAAAAATGCTCAACATCACTAATCATCAGAGAAATGCAAATAGAAATCACAATGAGATATCACCTCACCCCAGTCAGAATGGCTATCATCAACAAGACAAATAGTAACAAGTGTTGGAGATGCTGTGGAGAAAAAGGAACCCTCATAAACTGTTGGTGGGAATGCAGACTAGTGCAGCCGCTATGGAAGGCAGTGTGGAGGTTCCTCAAAAAATTAAGAATGGAATTACCATATGACCCAGCAATCCCTCTCCTGGGTATCTACCCAAGAAATCTGAAAACATTTATCCATAAAGATGTGTGTGCTCCAATGTTCATTGCAGCTTTATTTACACTGGCCAAGACATGGAAACAACCAAAATGTCCTTCGATAGATAAATGGATAAAGAAGTTGTGGTATATATACACAACGGAATACTATTTGGCGGTAAGAAAAGATGAAATAGTACCATTTGTGACAACATGGATGGATCTTGAGATTATAATGCTAAGCGAAATAAGTCAGACAGAAAAAGTAGAGAACCATATAACTTCACTGATATGTAGTATATAAAACTGAAAACAACAAAAGAACAAGACAAACAAATGAAGGAACGAAAACTCATAGACATAGAAAATAGTTTAGGGGTTACCAGAGGGGAAGGGCGAGGGGGGCTCTAGAAGAGGGTAAACGGGGTCTAATATATGGTGATGGAAAGAGAACTGACTCTGGGTGGTGAACACAGTGTAAGATACAGATAATGTATTACAGAATTGTACACCTGAAATCTATGAAACTTTACTAACAATTGTCACCCCAATAAACTTTAATTAAAAAAAAAATACACATGTTTGCACACACACACACACACACACACACACACACACAGAGATGTTAACACAGGATATGAGCCAAGTAAGCAGGACAGTGTAAGTGTAATATAGCTATAGAACTATCAAAAGGGGTATCTATATGTAAGGATGGCAGGCATTAGGAATGGTACAGAAAGATTGTTAGTGATATTTCAGGAAGACATTGTGCTTAGACAAATATCTTACTTCTGAATGGGATAGTGCAGGGATCACAATGAGCACATAAATAAATAAGTTAATATAAGAGACTGATCAAACTATGAAGAAATTAACACAGAGTGAAGGACAGTGAGTGGCTTGAGGATAAAAGGAGCTAATTTATGGGAGGCATTTCTGACAAGATGACATTTATGTCCAGTATTCATGTTATCAACATGCCATTATGAAATAATCCTTATATATGTATTTTGGCACATTTCAAAAATTGTCAAATAAAAATAGTACAATAAAATGTGTTCCTAAAATAATCCAATTTTATTTTAAAATCTCTGCAAACAACAAGAAGTCTATATGTATCTGTGAGTGGTTTTTGTGTGAGGGTGTGTGTGTGTGAATGGGTGTGTTTCATTTTCAAGCATCATTGTTTCATTTTCAAGCATCATTGATTGGGGCTTAAACACAAAAAATAATACTTTTTCAAAAGCTCTTCTTTTTAAGATATCTAAATTAGATTCTTCCTTTTCACTGTCCTTCCTTTGCATTCTCTCTCTCAAAGTAACGTAAAAGGTAAATGAAATACTATTCCTTAGGTTCTGAAATATGTAAGCTTTTATATGCCTCTACTGAAAACACAATTATTCCATTAATTTAATAAAATCCCTGTATTAAAGTAATAAAATAATGTAACTAATCATACATATATTAAGTTCCTACGACATGCTAGGTTAAATTGCAATCAGTTAATAAATATTACTAAAGCATATCAGGATGCATGAGTTAATGGAGACTGACTGTTGCAAATTAAACTGCTGTTCATCAAGAGATTGAAAGCCATAAATACTAATTTGGAAACTACTAATCAGATACTGTTTTACAAAACTCACATTTTTAAAAGAGCTTATTTCAATGTTTAGACTAAATACCTATTGTCACCTGTGATATTCAAAGAAAAATATACAAAATGATATCATATTACTTTGCATTTTCCCCTAAATTATTACAAATAATTTCAAGTAAAGTAAAATAAGTAGATCAGTGCTTTGGTATTAAGACATATATTCTAAATAATAAATGCATTGTGCAGTTGATTGCACAGACAAGTACTTAAAAATATCATATCTTTACTGGAGTCTGAAATAGGATTGCAAAACATGCTACATCAAATATATCAAGTGATAGTATGCTGCCACTAAAATACAAGTTAGTTTTTTTTCTTAAAGATATATATAGGAAACTTGTTAAAGACATGTGTGTGTAAGTGTGTGACGAGAGAGAGAGAGAGAGAGAGAGAGAGAGAGAGAGAGAGAGAGAGAGAGAGAGAGAGAGAGAGAGAGATTGAAAGAGAAACATTTCTATTATTGCCTGCTGATCTTTCTCCAATTCTCTGGAAATAATTTCCTATAGTTTGGCTCTATATAGGCTATTCACACAGCAGTTAGAATTACATTTTAAAACATAAATCAGACTACATTATTTTCCTGATTCAGTAGTTTATTTTTTAAATAAAATCCAAATTCCTTATATAGTTTATAAGACCATATACAGAGGGTACCAAAAAACTGTACACACATTTTAAGATACCATCTCTTAAAATGAGTATACATTTCTTTTCTTTTCTTTTTTGGCATCCATGTTATATAATCTGGTACCTGTCTAACTCTGATTTCATCTTCTAGCATTCTATATTCCAGTCCCACTACATGGACTTTCTTGTTGCTCATCAAATATGCAAAGCAATCATTATCTCCTCGTTTACTTTGCCTGAACCTCTCCACCATCGGTTTTCACCAGACTGCGTAGCTTTAAATGATTGACGACTCTGCTTCTCAAGACTTTGTTTTTTTTTTCTCTCTCTCTCTTTTTTTTTTTATTAGTTTCAGGTGTACAAGCCTTTCTTGATCACTCTCCTTAAATTAGCAACCTCCCCCCATTGTTCCTGTCAACCCTGTCACTGGTGTTTATTACATTGTCCCTGCCTTATTTCTTGTCTTAGCAATTATTAGTGCTTGAGGGTAGGCAATTCTTTTTTTCTTACTTTTTAATTATCTTTTTCTACTACTGGGATATAATATCCATGAAAGCAAGAATTTTTGTCCTTTTCGTCTTTGTAGACCCAGCATCTAGACCAGAACCTGCCTGTTTTTAATTAATATTTTTGAATAAAAATTATTAAATAAAGTGATGCCTCGTAAGTAAATTATTTGGCACAAGGTAATACAAGAAAAAAAATTACTATCTCTTAAATTTCTATAATTCTAGCAACAGCTACCATTTATGAAAGTCTATATGCTAGGCATTGTGTTATGCATTTTACTATACAACCTCTATTAATTAACTTGACATATCTTATTTATGAAAATAAATTGCCCAGATCACACAGCAAGTGAAAGCAAGAACTAAGGTAAGAATAAGGTAGACATTTAAGCTACATTATATCTTCCAGAAGAACTTCACAACAATCTCTACAAAAGTCTCTAGAAGCTCTCCTATCTGACACAACTGAGGCTGGTATTGAGTTAATAATAATAATAATAATAATAATAATAATAATAATAAAATCATTTAAAAATCATACACACATACCTTAAATGTTGTCATTTAATTAACTTAATTTAATTCTATATGCTTTGGCTAATCTTATTATACAGGAATGATATCTTTTTTCCTGATGATAAATATTCTGGTGGAAAACAACCCCTTTTATTTTAACATCATATTAGTGTTTTCTATATACTTCCTGTCTGTAATGTATCATATATTAGGTTGGTACAAAAGTAATTGCAGTTTAAAAGGTTAAAACTAATTGCAAAAATTGCAATTACTTGTGCACCAACCTAATACAATTTTTATTCTCTTTAAAGTGGTATAAGAACATGAAGTGGCCTGATGACCACATACTTGAAGATTTTTATAATTTTTATATAGTTTCTCACACACATCTAATATTATAGCATTTTCTAAGTCACTCATTTTATTGAGTTTGTCCAAGACTATTAGCTTTTGGGATATTTATTTATTTATTTATTTATTTTCATACAGACAATGCTCTTATTCTTGGTGCACTCATATGTCATTGATCTACATAATGTTTATTTGAATTACCTAACTACATGAACATGTACAATCTCCACAAACAGATGGAGGAGACAACAAAGGATGTTAGTTACTTGGCAAATTAGAACAGTGAGGACTGAGTAAAAGTGTTTCTACTCTGATTAGTACAGGACAGGCTACAATATGAGGGACTTGGGTATGCATTCGTTGAAAAGAGTAAAATTGTTACATATTTCTTTTTCTGTGTAGCTTATTCTCCATCTCAACCATGACTCTTTGCTAAGACTGGGGCTAGTGGTGCTTTTGCTTAGAAGAGATACCCTTTAATGCCTCAGAAAGCCCAGGGTGAGGCTCACAGAAAAGGAACATTAAAAAAAAAAAAAAGAAAACAAACAAACAAACCAAAAAATGCCTTTACAAGGAATTGTATTCTAGAGGTCCTTGAAGTTTTCTACCTCGATGCACCTGGACCAAACAACAGATTATAAAATGCAAAAAGGAAAAAAGCGTGTCGGCTCATTATGTTTGCTTTCACATATCCGCTGAGGACCACGCTGCAGTGTCAGAAGGTAGATTGACACTTCTCACTTTCAGACATAACCAGAGTGAGTTTTGACATAAATCACAAGAAAATAAATTACATTTTTGTGTCCGCAACAAAGAACCATGGGTTTGGGAAGACTAAGCTCATAGTGTTTAAATATTTTGGAGGTGTTTTTTAGGATGGTTTTCTACGGTGTGTAGTTCAGCATCATTCTGGTCTAGTTTTCTCATCTTTTTAAATCAAAGAACTTCTTTTGACATTAACAGAACCTGCCCTGTGGAAAAGTGTACAGCAAAGATATAAGAAAAGAGCAGCACTCGTCTTTTCAGACGTCAAGTCAACTTTGTAATTTTATTTAAAACACAAGTGTAGAAAAAAATAAGGCTCAAGATTCTTTAATACTACATAGCAAACTCAACAGAGACAGAAACCAGAAAAAAAAAATGCAACGACTCTAGAAATCTGGTGTCAGAAATGTTCCATGTTTCCCATTACCTGGTGACTGACATAAGGAAAGGGTGGAGACAGAAGAGTGGCTCACTGTGCCTGATGCCAGCCTCCATGTAAATTATGACAGGATTTGTGTTGTGCTGAGATGCTGATTACCGATCCATGGCCAGGTGACAGAAGATTTCTCTTTCTGGTAATATGGGAACTAGACACCATGACAAATCGTTTTTCTTAAAATAATGCAAATTGCATTATAAAATATTTTTAAATGCCTCAATGAATTAATTCAGAAGGAAAAAAAAACTTATTAAAGACCAAAACTAGATAAAAGCAATAAATGGAAAAATGAAGATAATTTTCACTATTAGCCCACTTAACAGGCCCTAACAAGACTGACACACATTCTTTTATTTGTTTATTGTTTTCTGCTAGAATTTCTGTTGCATTTTATAATCTATTGTTTTGTCTGTGTGCATTGTGGTAGAAAACTTCAAGGACATCTAGAATGAACTTCAGGTTGGTATTTATGGCTGATCTGAGTGTATGGTACCAAAAACAAAGCTTAGGGCCTACGTGAGGTAGGTGTTGAAATAAAAAATTCCACATATCTAGGATGCCAAAGGGCTCCAAAATCATAGTTAGGATGAAATAGGAATACTTATCCAGAGAGAATACTCTACCCTATCCAGAGAATAATAAAAGAAAAATTTCAGTCTTAAACCATGATAGTGAATAGAAAGAAAATTGAAAATCTCATAGTAAAAACCTCATAGTCAATATTCACAATATATACAGAAAAAAATCATTATGAGTGAGTCAATGGAAATAGTAAAAGTCAAAAATCAGACATGCAAGGACTTCAGATATTTGATATTTCAGACATAGCTTAAAAAACAAATGTATATAGTCTGATTTAATCATAAAAGAATTAGATTATGAAAAATAAGAGCAGAGATGAAGAAATTACCTAGAATGTAGCCCAGAAATGCAAATCGATAGAAAATATGAAAGGAAGGTAAACAGAATGGAGGACATTATAAGAATATCTTATATATCTAATCAGACTTCCAGAAAGATAAAAAGAATGGGATAAAGTGATACGTAAACTGATAGTTGATTGCTAAAACTTTCCAGAAATGATGAAATTTAACAATTTTGAGATTCAAGAAGACCTAAAACACCCAAGAAGATTGAACACCTAAGCAAATCATATTGAAAATGTTAAACACCAAAGATATAAAAACAGCCAGAGAGAAACAGAGGCATTAATTATAAAGGCAGGAAAATCAGACTCTCAGTTGGCCTAATGATAGAAGTGATGGAATCCAAAAAGATTAGAATAATGTTCTGGTAAGAAATAACTGTCAATCTATAATTCTAAACCCAGAAAAAAATTAAAGGACAAGAGTTAAACAGAGCTCTTTCTAATCAATCAAAATGCTGAGAGGTCAATTATATCTTAATAAACCTGGGGGAAAAAAACAAAACTGAGTTTGTCAAATGTAAGACTTTGATAAAAATGATACATGATATTCATCAGATACAAGGAAAAATAATTGTACTGGGAAGCTCTGAAACAAATAAAGGGAACATAACAGAAACTAATTTATATTTTTACTCTATGTCAGTGTTCTAAGTGCTTTATCTTTGGGAATTCATTAACACATACAAATCTTAAGAGAAATCTATTATTCTCATGTTAAAGATGAGATATCTGAGGTATAAAGAGGTTTTAAGTAAATTTTTTAAGATTGCACAGCTATTTAGTAATGAAGAGAATTATGTATTTAAAAGTATTTTACACAGAATTTCGTAGATACGCACATTTTCACATATCTTATAAACAGAAACCTAAATTGCTTAGTATAACATTAGAGGGTTTCCACAGTTTGATTCAAATTACACATTTTGTCACATCTTTCACTAGGCCACCTCAAACATTTTAGATCCCAGATAACTGAAATAATTTTCGTTTGCAAATGTAATTTGGGTCATATATCTTCCAAGAAATATTCATTCTCACATGCCTCAGCATATAATTCCTTACTTCAAAATATCTAGTTGTGGAAAAAATAAAATAAATTATTAAGTTGCTTAATTAAAGGCAAGTGCAAAAGTCTTAATTTAAGAATGAATTTGGAGTATCCAGGCTGCAGACAGAAGGCCAGCAGGACTGGCTACTAACACCCAGGAGGGAGAAGCAGGAAATCAAGTGTGCAAGTCACAAGGGTCTAGATCTCAAAGAATTCATAGGACTGAAAAAGAAGTTTGAATTTTATTATAAATATTGTCATAATAAAAATACACTATTCTTATCACCTAACTCAATTTCTAAAGTTCTCAGATACTTTCCAATAATTTGCCATATAATGTACACAGGAACAAATGGCACTCCATTTTTAAAGATTGGATAAACAGATGTGAAAAAGGCATTACCTAATGCCTTACATAATTACCTAATGTAAATTACCTAATGCCTTACATAATTCAATGTCAGCATCAGGATTTGCACTCCTGTTTTCTCATTCCTGGTCTAGAGAGCTACTTTATATTTGCAAGTTGCCATTTCAATTTTCTACTGATGAGAAAAATGTATTCTAAATTCAGAGTTTTGGGTAACTTAAGACAACACATTACTAAATGTTTCAGGAGAGGTTCTGAAAATGAGTGGAATGACTTATGACTCACAGCCTGTTTTTGTTTGTTTGTTTGTTGTTTGTTTGCATTAAGAGTTTGCATTTCTCAGTGAAGGACAAACTGTGTGGATAATGAAAAAGGAGAACTAGTTATTGTATTCTGGAAAACGAACCAGTGAGAACATGTGTCCAAGATTCCAAATGAGCAACTAAGCTAATTAAATTATGGGTAAAGAGTTTTAAATGTAAAATTTCAGTTGTATATTCTCTTCATTACCAAACAGTAGGAGATTAGTAGAGATTTTATATCTGTGTGTGTGTGTGTGTGTGTGTGTGTGTGTGTGTGTGTGTGTGTGTTTTCTGATGAATTAAAGTTATTCTCTAGGAGAGGTTCAATGGCTTGACAGATAGAACAATGCAAGAACATACTGAAGAAACCCAAAGAATACTGAGTCCTAAAGATTTCCTATAACAACTTGATATGAATAAGATTTTAGAATCTTGGTCTCTAGCAAGAGAGATGGACCCATATTTATCCTGGTATTTAATTTTCTTCTAATTTACTTAAATATGGAAATAAAAATATTTTGAAGACAGTTAAAATAACAATTGTGCTCACTTAATCTTAGTTAAATTGGCTTTTTAATGATTTGCTTAAAATTTAACCCATCTGTCCTCAGAAAACTGGCATTTTGAATCATCTTCATCTGACAGTAGATACCACAGTGTTACACTGTATTTAAAGAATGTCTTGTTATAGGCACATGGTTAAACTGGAAATTGTAGAAAAATCCAAGGCAATGTTTGAAACAGCAAATAGCAATCCTCTCAGGAATCATATACATCTTTGTTCTTCATTTCCATGTAAAATCTTTTACCTGAAATATTTATATTCGCTAAACATAAGGAAAATAGGGCTGATAAAAGACAAAACAAAATAAAACAAACAAAAAAACAATCCAAGCAAACACACAAACCCTTGGGAATATATCCCACATAAATATATACTATTGTTATAAAACATTAGGCAGCTCCCCTGGTGGAATTTTACCAGCAATATGAAAAGAATCTGTTAAGTGTAGTCTTCTATGTCGTTGACAAATAATTTTTAAAGGAATCTCAATGAATGAAAAAGGCTACAGGAATGAGCAGGGTATCTTTTGATACCTCACTCTGTAATCCAGATGACTACTATTGATTTTTTCACACAGTAACTCTAGAGAAGCAATGTGATCGAGTTGATAGAGACTAGTAAAGAAAGTAAAAAAATCCTAAATTCGGGACAAGGCCAATTCCTTGGTAAACTGCCTCTCTCTGCCTCAGCTTCTTCAGTGGGTATCATGAAGCGTGGCACCGGCCCTTCTCCACCTTCAGCATTGTTACCTGATTTTGTTAAGTCCTTCAAGCCTCACAGACAAAATGTCTCAAAATCCAAAAGGAACATTATGTTTCCCCTCATTGTTTCTTTACGTCAGTTAAATATCTCAGAAAATTATTAATGTTTAGATTTTGTTTCAGAATCAAGCATTCAATACAGTTCACAGAACTGCAAGTATAGGTAAATTATGAAAGATAAGATGTACCTCAATTAATTATACTCCTCAACACCAAATAACTCAAGTGAGAATTTTTACAAGTGCTTAGAACTTGTCAGGACTATGAGCTTAATGGCCCATTTAGGACAGCACTCTGATAGGAATCCCAAGGGCCCAACAGAAGTTCACTTTCGGACAAATGAATAAAATTGGCTCATCATAATCTGGTAACTGAGAGAATTGGAAAGTGTAAAATCATGTCATGTAACAGTAACTTTTTCACAGCATTAGTTAGTATTTAAGACACTTATAAGAACTCTGGGCTATTCCGCATCCTTAAAATGCATTAAATCAAGATCTTTTTCACATTCAAGTTTGATAATAATTTACATCTTTTTATACATTCTGACTGGCCAACAAAATGTAACTTGATTGTTTAAGGAAGATATCCTTAAATTGATTTTTCATACATGCGAAGTCAAGAAATTTACGGAAGAGATATATTAAGCCGATTGTTCTATTTCATAACCTAAAGTAAGTAGTACATCATATATTACAATTGATTTTTCTACACTATTTTGAAATAACTACAGATTCAGAGGTAGTAGTTGCAAAAAAGAAAAAAAAAGGAAAGTAAAGGAAGGTCCTATGCAAGTTTTACCTCTTCTCCTAATGTGAGCATGTTACATAACTAAAGGACAGTATGAAAAACATGAACTTGGTATTGATACAACTGTGGAGTGTATTCAGACTGCATTACTTTACATGCACTCGTGTGTGTGTGTGTGTGTGTGTGTGTGTGTGTGTGTGTGTGTCTGTGGTTATGTGCGTGTAGTTCTATGCAATTTTATCACACGTGCAGTTTCAGGCCATTACTACCCTCGTAAAGATGCAGAGCTGTTGCGTCACCACAAGGCTGCCTCCTGCTACCCTTACAGCCTCCTCCACCATTCCTCTCCCTCTGAAGCCTAATCCCCGGAAACCACTACTGTCACTCACCCCATAAAGGATGTTTTGGTCAACAGGGGACCACACATGTAATTGTGTTTCTGTAAGTCTATAAAGGACCTGAAAAGTTCCTATTTCTTAGGGATGTTATACCCATTCCAATGCCACAGGGCAATGCATTACCCATGTGTCTGTGGTGATGCTGGTGTAAACAAACCTACTGTGCTGCCAGTCGTATAAAAGTATAGGACATACAATTATTTACTCTACATAATACTTGATAACGATAACAAACAACTCTGTTACGAGTTTATGTATTTACTAACCTATACTTTTTATCATTATTTTAGAGTGTACTCTTTCCACTTATATATAAAAAAAATTGCTGTAACAGTATGCTGTGTAACTCTGGAAGCAGTCTTATACAACTCAGGTCACCACGTCTCTTGATTGCATCATTTTCTCCTGTGCTTGATTTCATCTTGTGCTGTTTTGTACAACAATCTGCTGTATAGGCTTGCTACCTGGGAGAAATAGGCTGTACCATATGGCCTAGGTGTGTAGTAAGCTATACCCTCTAGGTTTCTTCAAGTATACTCTATGATATTCTCACAATGATGAAATCACCTAAAAACACATTTCTCAGAACATTAACGAGGACATGGCTGTATTCTGTTTTCCACCTCTATAATTACATTATTTCAAGAATGTCAGATAAATGCAGTCACGGAGCAGGTAACCATGTGAGATTGGCTTATCACTCAGCGTACTTCCCCTCAGGTTCATCCAAGGTTGCATGTACATAATCCTTCTCATTGCTAAATTGTAATCCATGATATGGAGTTATCATAATTTATTTAACTATTTACTCATTGAAGAACATTTGGGTTGTTTCCAGGCTTTTGAATACTGTAAATAAAACTACTATCAATATTTTTGTACAAGTTTGTAAGTGAGCATAGCTTTTACTTTGGGATTAATGTGTAAGAGCACAACTGCTGGCTGATCTGATAAATCCATTTTAAGACAGGGAAAAAAAAAAAAAACTACCGAAATAATTTTCTGGAATGATCATTCCCTTTTATAGTCTCTCCAGAAATGCTGAGTGATCCACATATCTACATCCTTACCAACTGTGATGTTGTTTTTCATTTTAGCTATTCTGATATCTCATTGTGGTTTTAATTTGCATTTCTTTAATGGGTAATGATGTCAAACAACTTTGTATATGCTTATTTTCCATCTGTATACCCTTTTCCATAAAATGTTCTTGTATGTGTTTTACTCATTTTCTAATTGGTGTGTTTAAATATTTACTGATGAGTTTTGAAAGCCCTTTGTATGAGCTAGATACAGGTCTTTTATCAGATACATGGTTTGCAAATATTTCTCCCAATCTGTAACTGGTCTTTACAGTGTCTCTTACAGACCAAAGCCATGTTGATGAGGTTCAATTTATTTTATTTTTTTCTCTTTTTGAATTGTGATTTTGGTGTCAAGTCTAAGGACTCCTTATGTTGTCCTAAGTCCCAAAGGATTTCCAATTACTCCAGCACTATTTGTTGGAAAGGTTATGCTTCCTCATTGAATTGCTTTAGCATCTTTGTCAAAAATTAGTTGGGTATATTTTTGTGGATCTATTTCTATATTCTGTTTTTTGGTTCCATTGATCTTTGTGTCTATCATTCTGCCAATATCAAAAATGGTATTGATCACTGTAGTTATATATTAAGACTTACTATTGAGAAGAGTAATTATTCTCATTTTATTATTTTTCAAAGTTGTTTTTTTGCTATTCTAGCTCCTGTGATTTTTCATATAAATTTTGGAGCAAGCTTGACTATGTCTACAGGAAAACTTTGCAGGGATTGTAATAGGCATTATGATATATTTTTATACCTTGTTCAATTCAACTTAATATTTTATTGAGAATTTTGGCATTTTTATAAAAGACATTGGTTTTGGTCTTTTTTGTTTTACTTTTTTTGCCTGATTTTGTATTGAGATAATACTGACCTCATATAAGCTCAGAAGCTTTCCCTCATTTTCTATTTTCTTGAAAAGATGTGTAAAGTGGGTGTAAATTATTTAAATGTTTGGTAAAACTTCATAGTGCAACAATCTTGACCCGAAGATTATTTTGAGGGAAATTTTTAATTACAAATTCAATGTCTTTAACAGCTATAGGATTATTCCAATTATCTATTCCATCTTGGTTGTGCTTTGGCAGTTTTTGTTTTTGGAGAAATTGGTCAATTTTTTCTTGTTGTGTAACTTATAAATGTAAAGTTTGTGGTATTCTTTTATTAATATTTAATTGCTGCTGGATCTATTGTGATATCTCCTATTTTGCTCCTTACATTAGTGATTTGTGCTGTCCTCTTTTTATCTTTGTCAGTGTTGCTAGAGGTTTATTGATTTAATTAAATTAATTAATTTATTTAGAAATCAACTTTTTCTTTTATTGATGTATTTCTATTGTTTCTCTGTTTTTAGTTTTATTGATTTATTTTCTTATTTTTGTTATTTCTTTCCTTCTGTTTAAGTGCAACTTTCTCTTATTTTTCTAGCTTCTTGACATAGGGACTTAGACTATTTTCTGAGATTTTTCTCTTTTCTAACATAATTATTTATTGCCATAAATTTCCCTCTTAGTACTGATTTTATGTACTTTTTATTTCCTTTAGACTTTTTCTTTTACACATTGATTATTAAGTGTGTTGATCAATGTCCAAGGGTTTAAAGATTTTGCTGCTGTCTGTCTGTATTGATTTCTAGTTTGATTCCATTATCATCAGATAAGATTCTCTGGATTATTTAAATTTTTTAAATTTGGGGAAGTTTGGTTTTATGACCCATGATATTTTCTGTCCTGATGAATGTTTTATGGGTCATTGCAAAGAACATATATTCTGCTGTTGTTGGTTGAAGTGTTCTAAAATTGTCAATTATGTTGTGTTAGTTGATCATGTTGTTCAACTCTTTTCTATCCCTGCTGAGACTGAAGTGTTGAAATCTCCAACTCTAACTATGCATTAGTCTATTTCTCCTTTTGCTTGTATTAATGTTTGTTTCATGTGCTTTGAGACTCTTTTGTTTGTTGCAACCGTATTTAAGATCAGTATGTGTGATTGGTTATATATTTCCCACATACACCCCCGATTTCCATTAATTTCGCATTGGACACCTGAGCATTTATCATATACTAGGTTCCGTGCTCGGCAGCGTTGATTTATTAGGGAGCAAGATAAACCACAGCGTCTGTGTCACGGTTGCTTATAGTCACAAAGCATTACTTGTCCTTTCCTAGCTTACTATGCTTCTTCTTTGGCCGTGTTCCTTCCCATGACTAAACTTCCATTAGATCTCCTTAGACTGATAAGTGATGATTTATTTTCTACATTTCAAGTTTTGTATCCTTCAAAATTTTTTTCCTTGAGCTCCACATGAATCTAACACCTTGTTGTGTTTTTGTAATACTTTGTTTATATCACAGTTCTTACCTATAACAGCCTAGCAACTATGAGTTTCTCTGCTGATCTAAACTTATGAACACCTTGAAGGTATAAGCCATATCTTATCTATACTCGCTTTCCAGGCACCCAGCAAAGTGCTTGGAAGAGTTTAGAAAGTTTTCAATACTTTCGCTAAAGTGACTATACCATGGGAGGCGTTTGTAATATTATGGAAAGAACATGAGATTTTTGAAAGAACAGGCATCAGTTTTAAACCTTAGTTAGGGGTGTGATATTGTTCAAAACATGTAACCACTCCGACACTTAGTTTCCTTTTATATAAATGAAAGATATGTCATAACCAGTCTCATAATAATATTTACATCTTAACTCACAACATAAAATTGTTTTATTTTGCAATGAACTAAAACAATATAAACCTTAATTTCAAATTTAACAGTTTAGAATGCATGATCATTTAGACTAGTCCTGGTATGCAGTTCAAGTTATCTATGAATAAAACTATCATTTGTCATAATGCTCTTTTATTGCAGGTACTATAGCACTGGACAAGTCATGAGACATTTTTCACCTTTTAAGTGGCATTATAATACCCTACCTCATAAGGTTGTTGACAGAATTAAATATAATTATGAATGCAGCAGTGTTTTGAAAGGAAAGCACATATGGGAATCTGTCATTATTATATTCAGAAATTGGGGTTAAAGGAAAAAAAGAATGATCCCTAGCCGAGGTTTAAAGGAAAGAGGAGAGTGATTCCGGCTGTACACCACATCCTGACATCCAATCAGTTAAGTTTGCTGCCTGGCACCTGTGCCCCAGTATGTGTGGCCTTCCCCACGGCCCACAAGACACCGTAAAAGTATTCTTTCGGGTGAATCGGGGTTTACCTACTCAAGGCAGGAGACTTCCCAAACAGCATGTTTCTGAAAGTAAACTACATTACTTCCTGGACATTAGGAAAATTTAGACACATGAGAATATTCCCTTTAATAATTATGTTTGCAACTATAAATATCTGAAGTCAAATTAATTGTATTCTGAAGCTGTGTACTTTTAGATCAAGATTACTTGTTCTTAGAAACAAGGGGTACAACGAGATAAGCAAACAGTTAACTTTACAATGTGACTGTAAAGCACAAGAGCTGTTGCTGGAGACTGACGGCCGCACTCACTGTTCTAAAATAGTTATGGTGGTTTAACTGCTGGTAAGTTTATTCTTAGCCATTTTCTATTTGAATCACTCCAATATGTTTTTAAAACTGCCACACTGGATGATATTAATAGTGCAACAAATTGACTAGTATTATAGGAATATATCTACTATTTTTATGGGCATATTTAACTGTACGTGTTTTCTAAGTTTCTAATTAAAACCGGCAATAAAAATGATGTCTTTGTATTTAAGGCTGCGTTTTTAGACTTAAACCTACCACATAATTAGCACTAATATACAGATCTGTCAGAAAGATATAATGCTAAGACATTAAAGTGGATTGGAAATCCTATTAGTAGTCCTATTATTAATACAGGCCCTTGTCAGTGGGAAAAATATAAACAAATAAACTACTATACGTGGAATATGTGCTGCTTTAGTTTCTTTCACAAATTTCCTTATGTTATAGATTAAGTGTCAAAGAGATCAGGGCATAAATGGTAGCATGATCCCAAAGGGAAAAGTATATCACTTCTACTCTATTTGATATTACATTGAACGCTGCACATTTTAAGTACTGTCTCAAGAATTTACTACAGCTTCAAAGTGTAAGAGGTAAAAATCCACACATTACTGCAGACTGGTGTGACAATTCACCAAATAATGATCTCTAACTGTTTTCACTCAGTATTAGGCAGCCACCAATTAGAGGACTGAGTTCTGAAAGTCTCTAAGGGCAGTTCCACACTTCACATTTTCAGTGGCAAATTATATTTGACATTTAATTTAAAACCCAAGACACCATAACATGAAATCTTCTAGGCCACTAATGATAAAGCATTAAGGTATCCGCTCACTTCCTGTTGCCTGAGGCTACCTCCGGTATTTCCCAGAATGCTGTCTCATTACTGAAGCATCATGTCCGTGGGGTAATGTATTCCTAACAGACGTGTGTAATTTAGATACTGGGTATGCTTCTTAGATGCTCAGTCACACACCTCTTATAGCTACTTGTCAATAGAAAACCTAGGACAACATGAGCCCCATAGGCAAAGAGCTATTAATTGAATGTTTTTGTCATTGCAGCGGTCGTAGTGAATATGTTTTATGCTGAAAGACAATAAAAAGGCATAGACAATTAAAAAAAAATAAAAGAAGAGTGCTTGATCATAAGAACATCCAGCTTTGTTTATAATTGTCATATTTTATGTCCACTCGGAGCCCGATTACTTTTGGAATCCTTCTTCACTGAGTCTAGTTATTTCTGGTTTTGAAATAGTTGAAATAATGAGATTTGAAGCTGGATAGATGTGGCTTCAATATCTATTACAGTATCAACGAATTGTGAACCCTTCAGGATTTGATTTAACCTCTTTAAGACCATTTTTTTCCTTGGGTGATTAAACATACATATAATTCTTTGAATCTTCTTTGAAAATCCTGTATTAATAAAACCATCTCAAGTTAGACAAGGGAATCTAGGATCACACCTTCTTAAGCATCACAGGATAGCATTGAAGAGCTCATGCTGTGGGGTTAGACCACCAAGGTTTGGATTTCAACTCCACTCTTTTCTGGTAACTAAACCCTGGAGAACTTACTTAAAATGTCTAAGTCTGATGCTGGGGTAGCCACTAGCTACATGTAGCTACTGAGTATTTGAAATGTGGTTAGTACATATTGAAATATTCTATCAGGGTATAATACAGATCAGATTTCAAAGACCATACGAAAAAATTGCAGTAATTTTTTATATTAATTATATGTTGAAATAATTATATTTAGGATTATAGATACTGAATTGTATTATGTTTAATTACCATTAATTTTACTTGCTTCTTTTACTTTAAAAAATGTGACTACTAGAACATTTAAAATTACACACCTGGCTTGTGTTTTTAGTTCACTTTATATTTCTATTGAACAGTGATTCTTTAAGCCTTATTTTTCTCATTTGTAAAATAGAACTTATAATAATATCATCTCCAAAGAGTTCTTATGGGTATTAATGATCTCATATATAAAAAGCAATTATTCCAACGCTTAGAACTCACTAGCTATTAGTAACATATCCTGCAGTTTTTCTCTTCCATGTGGGAGGGAGAAAAAGTTTCCTAAATTATGAGGTTCTTCTTGCTGCGTTTTTCTGGTTCATATCCTTACAAGAGGAAGCACAAGGTTGTACTGGTTATCTGCAGATTTTCCAAGTTATAAATTTAATATTTTATCTACTTTATTTATTTCCCAGTTTGTCTTTATTTTTAAGATTCCTGAGAGCAGAGAATGTAACTTATGTATCTTAACATCTCCAGGACAGGGAGCTGTATTTTCAGCTGTTATGGGATACGTTATATTTACATATTTATTGTTACAGATTTTAAAATTCGTAAATATTTGCTGAAAGGAACGTTGATATTTAAGGCTAATCATAACTGGTTATCAATTCCAGTAAAAAGAGTTGTTTATTATTTGAAGGCTGATAGTGTATTGTACCTATTCAAATAATGCCCCCAAAATACAGAGTATAAATTAATAAATCCCATCATTAGCTGAATAAGCACATCATTACCAGAATAAATGCCACTTTTAAATACTAAGCTTCTGAGGCTAAAAGAAAGATGAGAATCACCCTAGTTAAATTCTTACCAATAAAATAATACATTTAGATTCTCTCAATCTCTCACTCTCTCTGTCCCTCACATATATGTACTTCCCCGTTCCCACAAACAATCTGATCTATAACTTAGCTTAGAGTGTGGCCAATACTATTATTTTTGAAAGGTTCAGTAACTGACACTACCAACACACAAGTATACAAAAACTGCCCTAACTAGAATTCACTTGAGTGATTTTTTTTCTTTTACATTATGAAGGGAAAAAAAGGGGACAAATAAAAAGTTATCAAATACGAAGCATGATTTTAGTGAATTAAAAACAACTGTAAAATGCACACAATACCTAGTGGGTTTAATTCTGTCTACCACATCTGGAAAGGTTTTTATTCCAAAGGAATAGTGAACATAATCTAGAGAGGTTGGGCGTAGGAGGGAGTGAAAGCAAGAGAGAGAGATTTTTGCAAAACATTTATAATATTTCTCATTGCCTGTAAAATATATCAAATTTGCTTCCTATTTCATTTCTATTACAACTTTATAGTTCAGCCAACTTTACTTTTCACTAGACCAGTGGTTCTTAATCTAGCTGTACCTTAGAATCATCTGGGGAACTTTGGAGACATTCCTATTCCCAGGCCCTATGCCAGACCAATTGAATCAGAATCTCTGAGAGTGGAGCTCCCTGTGTGATTCTAATGCAATCCAAAGTAGATTTTAGCAACAACACTATATATCTGTTTTTCCTTCTATAGTGTCAAAAGGGAGGAAATGGGATTAACATGTGGTTCAATATTCACAAAGTTAAGGCTGAACT
Source organism: Rhinolophus ferrumequinum (assembly GCF_004115265.2). Classification (NCBI taxonomy): domain Eukaryota; kingdom Metazoa; phylum Chordata; class Mammalia; order Chiroptera; family Rhinolophidae; genus Rhinolophus; species Rhinolophus ferrumequinum. The sequence continues at coordinate 69,661,456 of NC_046294.1, read as the reverse complement.
TGAATTTTCCTACTCTGTTGCCTTCTCTCACCCTCCATATCCAACATATTTATAATTCCTACAAAGTTTTCCTCATGTTAGTCTGTGACTCCATTGCTGCAATAACAGCCTACACTTAGCTAGCATTCTCTTTTGCCTGGACCACTAAAAGTTCCTAATATCTGATATTCCATTATTGCCACTTGTCTCCTTCCAGTTTGTTGTTCACACTACAGCCAGGATAAGATGTACAAAATTCAAATATGCTCACATCACCAAACTCATAAAATCCTTTTAATGCCTTCTGCATTGGTGTGGAAAATAGTCACTATTGTGGCCTGTGACGGTCTACTCCAACTACTTCCCAGGTCTCAACAGTCTTTCTCTCATTCACTCCAGAACGCTAGACTTCTTTCAGCGTCCCTTAACATAAAGTTGGCTGCCTTTCAAAATATTACCTTTTGCACGTCTTACTTAAATTTGCAATGCTCTTATTTTTACTCATCCTTGTATTGTAGTTGACTTATCATTACTCAGAAAAGCCCTCCCAGGTCACCACAGATGGCAAAGATTACTCTATCACGTGATCATAGAACTGTACTCCTTCCCACAGGAATGGTAATCCCAATCTGGTATTAGACATTTGTCAGTGTGATTACTAGAATGATAGTCCAATTATGTGGTAACTTTGACAGTAATGTAAAACAATATATAATTAACATGTAAATATTCAAACATGTTCCTCATACTGTAAATAAACTAATACACATATATGTGTACATGTGTGTATTTGTTTCTAAACTACTATTTATAAGTGACAATTTGTAGCACAAATTGTTCATCAAATTATTCTAACCATGCCCAAATTATTTGCTGATTTTTAGAAAGCATGTTTGTGATCTTTTCTATAAACCAGATGTCATGCACTAAGTAAAGTTCCTTCTAAGTCATGTTTTGAAATAATATAAAACTCTTTGAATGAACATTTCACTAAAATGATAGTTATTAGATGACAATATCAATAAATAATTTCTCTATATATCAATGATAATATGCATGGTACTAAATCTTCTAAGTGACTGCTGAATTGATAGCAAATACATTTAATTTTTATTTAGCCCGTATAATACTATATGAAATTAAAATACATATATTCAATATCTATATCTGTCAGTGACTAAGTTAAAACATCACTTATTGGAACATCAGCCTGATCCTTAAGGACAGATCTGTGAGGTAGAGCAGTGTGGCAGTTAGTCTCATTTACACTTACAAATTTATTTTTCTATTGGCCATGAAGGCAGGCATTTGATTGGTTTTTAACTTGTTACATTAAAAGGTAGAAAGTAATTGAGACGGTGAAGACGGGGATGTCTCAGCATCCCCAGTTCTAATCTCCTCTAAATCAAACCTCAGGGAACTCTTTCAATGTGCACAGAGCCTGAAGTGCTGCCTAGATCCTCAGTCGCTCCCATTATCTCAAAGCTAATAATCTAAGGAAGCTGTAGTTTTCCTGCAATAAAAGGAGGAGTGAGAGTTCTGCCTGTCAATAACTGGCCACAGATATTTGGGGCTACATGAGCTCTGACTTTTGGCCGTTGGGGTTCCAGTGCCCTCACCAGTGACCAGGGTTATCTTTTGTGCTGTGACCCTACTACACTGGCCTGGGTGTATGTAGATGGGTGGATCAGTGCTCGCTTTTAGGCTGACAGGCACCAGTCTGCTCCTGGGATGACCCCCCTCCACCATTCCTTGGAGAAAGGCAGGAGACCCAGGAATAGAATGTCTATCTTCCTTTGCTTCCCTTAGATCTAATGACAGAGCCTAGGAGCTAGAATTCTGGGGGGACTGAGTGATATTGGCACTGATCATCCCAAATAGAAGTTGGTAAAACTGGAGTGAGGTACTAGAGAACCAGTTCTGTACCTGGTATTAATGCTGCTGGCAGGGGTGGAAGAGGCAGTACCCTGGGAAAAGCAACGATTTATCCAGTTTACCAATTGGTATGTGAGTATCAACCAGTGTATCCTTATTGGTGGGTATCCCAGTTAAATATCAAACCTTATAATTATTCTTTTGATTCCAACTTCCTATCTGAGGGTAAGTGCCATGAGGTTCATGGCCACGGCTAATTTGGCTCCTCATTTCTTGCACACAGCCTAGTTTAAAGCTATGTTACATAGCAGGCCTTCAATAAATATTATGTGAATCAATGAAAGAAAAATAATCATTGCCATAAAATGTGGCCTTTCCTTCCTGGTTTCATGCTAAAGTGACAAAATAATGTTACCTGGTGAAATTAGACTGTCAGTAGCCTACAGTTTTTCATTACAGACTGCTTTCAAAATAATTATTAGAAATGATGAAAAATGTGCCTTTAATATTTATATTTTTCCAAGGGGTGGGGTCAGTATAACTATACAGGGGCAAGTGAAACTGGAGCTCATACAATTTTGGGTCTTTCTTTTGAAAAATAATATACAATTATAAATACAGAATTAGGTACAAAGTGAAAGTTTATGTAGTCAGAGAAAAATGCTACAACACATTGCAAATGCATGAAGACTGACAGATACCAACACCACAAAATCCAGGAAAATTACATAATGCTTTTATTAAACATCTGATACTCCTCTAGTGATTTTTAAATATAGTTAAGTATTTTGCTTTTGTCTTTATAGGAAATTTCAATTATGTAAATATTGACTATCTTTGTTTATGTGATTAACATTTTTAATCCTATTTTACTTTGTTATTTGTATTTCCCTTTCAATGTCTATATTTCATGGTAATTACGGTGGTTTCTACATTGTTCTTGTTCTTTTTTATTGTTTTTAAATTTTTCTCCTATACTGAGTTCTATAAGTTCATTTTAATAAACTGCTATTGCCTCACCATTTTTTCCCTGTGCTCTTGCATTTCAAAACCTTTTGTATTCTTTCACAGATGCAATTGTTTTGTTACCAGTTCTAGGTTGTGGTGAAATGTTTGGTTTGAATTTTCTGTTTCATGGCATCATTATTCTAGCATTTTGTCTTTAGTATTTTTGCACTGATTCTTTTTCAACTTCTTATATAATGCTCATCAAAGATTTAGTTGAATTTCCTGGCCCAGTTATTTGGAGGAGTTTCCTTGAGGAATGCATATGTTGTTGCCATTTCCGCAATCTGTACCTCTGGGCTGCTTGTCACTCTGTGAATCTTTGTTGTACCTTCTTCCTATGTACCTTCTGCTTGATCTCTACCTGTGCTCCCTAAATCCTGAAGATCTTCTTTGATGCAAACTATGGGATTTTCGAACTTTGGGTATGTATTATGCCATCATGAAAGTGTATTTTTACTGGCATTTCCTGGGCAATTATGCTGTCATTCTGGTCACTTCCCCTTTCTAAGCTTCTGTTGCACTTCAATTCACATGGCTTTCGTGAGAGTCATACCTGCTCTTGGCAGGCCAGTCTGTGAATGATATATGCCTTCTAATTTCAGTGAAAATGGAAAGTCTTGGTTTTTAATTTTTTTGTTCCTATTTACTTTATTACTTTTGTATGAAATGTAGAAAAAGAGACTAGATGTCTTGGGATTTTTACTCCACATTCTTTTGCATTTGTTACAACTGATCAAAACTTATTTTTGTATTTTAAAGGCATGATATAATTGATTTTAAGACAGCTGTTGCGTAAAGTAGTTGGAAGGATATTTAAAGTAGGAACAGTAGTCAGGTCCCTTGTGCACGTACCCTGGTACTTTCTTGAAAGGAATATAAGGTCAGTCAGAAGCCATCCCAGGAAACCGTAAGGGTCAGGGGCATCGGCTCCACTGAATAAATGTTACACAAATTATAATTCTTGGAGCAAAGCAATCATAAGTTAAGTATAATCAATAGATAAACCAGCGAGCAGGAGAGGCAGTTAGCTGGAAAGAAAACTATCAGCTATTTCAGACATACCAGCCTTCGCAGGGGAGACATGTGGCTTTATTCTTAGTTAAAAGGGCAATACACTTAAGAGACACTTGAAATGTTAACAGGTTTACAATGAGCTCATAGGTACTTTGGGCTTTTCATGCACGTGCTTAATTACAAATGCACAGCCTATTTGTTTAATTGGATCCAATTGTAAAAATGGTATGAAGGTTTTTCTCTGTGACTACAACACCAGTAGAGTTTCATGACCTTGGAAATAGAAATTGAAGCAGCAGTGTGTTTCTCTCTATGTTGGCTGAATTTTACAGGATGTGGATTCATGCAACATCAAGTTCATTTTGGAATGGGAATGATGTAATCATGATGGATACGTAGGTATCTTTTTTGAAGAAACAATAGCATATACAAATCTTTACTTTACTATATATGATGCCATGACTTATACATAGTCAGTGATAAATAAATGTTCATTGATTTGCCTAAAATATTATCATTGTATTTCTAAGAATCAGTGATCATGACTTGAAAGAAATTTGCTGAAGTTTCTCACTTGTTGATGAGCTCTAATCTAAAGAAATATACCCTCAAACTATCTATGCATCATTTTTTTGCTGAAGCCACAAGCAATCCAGAAACCTCTGCATTCCTTTTGAGCTATTCTTGCATAAACCATTTCATCTTTTTGTAAAGCCAGTTCCGTACTTCTATGCTTTCAGATTTCACTAAAAAGCATGATTTCTGAAATGAAGTCATCTAATGAATTGAATGAGGTATTTTGGTCAGTTCTAAGTATCAAAAGAGACCTCACAGGGGATGGCAGGTGTTGGTCTTATACATATATAAGTCAGTGGGAAGAGCTCTATTATGAAGCATTTGAAAGGAAACCACACTATTATGTCTTTTCTTCTTTTACCACATTTCTTTATTTTATATATTTTTGTTTCTTATTATTAAATCAAGTTATTGGCATAACAGGACCAGAAATTATTCTGAGTATTAGGAGACTGACAAGCTCTAATGTAGCCTTACAGTGCACCTGAAGCATCTGAAGGTATCTTTGTTTTACTTGCAAATCTAATGAGCTGAACTAAGTCTTCACCTCACAGGAAAAATGTTATTTATATTAAAAATACAAAAAGAAAAAGTATAATGGGTATCTACCCAAAAAATCTGAGAACATTTATCCATAAAGACACGTGTGCTCCAATGTTCATTGCAGCTTTGTTTACAGTGGACAAGACATGGAAACAACCAAAATGTCCTTCTATAGATGAATGGATAAAGAAGTTGTGGTATACATATAGACAATGGAATACTATTCAGTGGTAAGAAAAGATGATATAGGAACATTTGTGACAACATGGATGGATCTTGAGAGTATGATGCTAAACGAAATAAGTCAGAAAGAAAAAGCAGAGAACCATATGATTTCACTGATATGTGGTATATAAACCCAAAACAACAAAAGAACAAGACAAACAAATGAGAAACAAAAACTCATAGACACAGACGATAGTTTAGTGGTTACCAGAGAGATCAGAGAGTAAGGGGGGTGGGGGGTGGGAGATGAGGATAAGGGGGATCAAATATATGGTGATGGAAGGAGAACTGACTCTCGGTGGTGAACACACAATGGGATTTATAGATAATGTAATACAGAATTGTACACCTGAAATCTATGTAATTTTACTAACAATTGTCACCCCATTAAATTAAAAATAAATAAATAAATAAATAAATAAATAAATAAATAAATAGAAAAAGTATAACGTCTTTAAAAAGTATTCTTGCTTTAATATAGTTAAGGTAAATTCTTTCTTTTTTTTCATGCCAGTGGTTTTCTTCTGCCTTTCAGAATAAACAAAGTTATGAACCACCCTCTTTCTACTCTATATAGAAGATATTTCTTCAAAAACAAAAAACAAAAAAACAAAACAAACAAAAGACAGAAAGAAAAAAACAAGTTAGTCACTTTGTTTCTTATAAGAAATCCACGCTCAAGTCTCTGTTGACTTCATTTGTTCTTTTCCTGGATACTAAAACCATATTTTCCCTTTCACTCTCTTAAAGTGGGCCCATGACTCTACTCTAATAGGTCATGGCATTCCCTCAACCTTGTTTTATCTCGTAGCTCCTCCCTTACTTCTCCTGATGCCAACTCAGGAATAAACTCTCTCACCTCATGCAAGTTTATTCATCCTTTAAATGGCCCCAGATCACCTTCATTTAAAGTAAATTCTGCAAATTTTAAACCTGAGTTCCCTCAAAACTCCTATACTACTTATCTCAACCATGTATTGATCACATCAGTTGTAGCTTTGTATAATTAATTATTTTTTCATGTGTGCATTAAAAGCTCCTTGGGAATAATAGCTTGTACTTAGCAGATACTTAAAAGATAATCAAAACTTCTAGAATATAGAGATAGATCCAAGATGGCGGAGTAGATAAACACTGTGCTTGCTTCTTCCTGTCACCACATTAAAATTGCAACTAAATTATAGAACAATAAACCTAGATAACTGTCTGAGGTCTAGCTGAACAAAAGTCCTACAAAGAAGAAGCCACGTCATGACTGGAAGGAGAGACAAAGATGTAAATGGGCTGGCCTTACACCTGCATGTGGAGTTTGAGAATCAGGAGAGATATCTTAGCCATGGAGGTTTCCCCTGGAGGAAAGAGGGACCCCAGTCTCACTCTGAACTCCCCAGCTTGGAGTACCAGTGCTAGGAACCAGAGCCCCTACAACATCTGTCTGTGAAAAAGTGGAGATTACAACCATCTTAATGAGATAGAAGGCTATATGAAACCCAGGTATCTACTTAAAGAGCAGGAACACAGACCAACTCACTCCCAGGCACTCAGCCTGAGTTTCGGTGAAGGGACATTGAGTCGGGAGATGTCAGAGACATACAGGGAAGGACTGACTTGTGTGGCTGCAGGTCACAGACTGGAGGAATGGTCTCCATTTTCTCTGTGTAGAATCCTCTTCCTGTGTAGCCTCCAGGTGGGTGCCATCTTTCCTGTGTAAAGCCTTCCCCAACATGGCCAACACTGAATGTGCACTGGCCTGGAACTCCATTTGCTCCACACTGGTGACTTGCTGGGATTCCATCCACACCAACTCAGGCAATGCCAGAGGCATTTTTGAGCCAGCTGCCAGCCCCACCCATGCTGCACTCTTTCTTGGGGATCTGTGGGCCCCAGGCAGGTGGCGGCTGACCTATTTTTGTGAAGTAGCTCCAGATACAGCACTGGCACCAAATCAGAATCTACATTGACCTAGTGAACACCACTCGTTCCATCCTGGTGACTCCCTGAGACTATGCCTCACCCAACTTACATATTGCCCTAGGCTCTATGAGCCACTAAGACTTACAGGAGCTGGCAGACTGCAGCAGGTCTCAGGGGGCCTAGAGCTTTTTGCGGAGCTACCCCAGGCCCCAGATGGCAGCCATCCACACTTTGAAGAGTGGCTTTTCCCATGCACACCCAGGTACAGCACAGGCAGCACCAACCGTGGATCACTTTGTAGCTCCTATCAGGTAGTCCACAGCAGGTCACAGGCAGTGGCTGATATTGGCCTGCACTGGAGTCCCTCCTAAGAGGTGCCAGAACCAAATTACCCAGGGGGTAGTTTCAGACTATAGCACAACACCACCCAATTAGCCCCACAAGTGGCATACACAAAGGGGGGTATCATCAGGCAACAGAGCCCCTGGGGTGAATCCCCTGGGGGAGCCTAAATGAGCTAAGCCCCCCACATAGCAGCCCATAAGCAGTGGATGTAGCCAAACCCCACAGCCAGTCAGCCTGAGGATCAGTCCCAACTGACATTCCAATAGCAATCAAAACTCAACACACAATCAACAAGGGCACACACAATTCAGACAAAGGACACTCCTCAAGCACTTGGCACAGGTCACCAGGTAGACTGTCACTGGGCCTCTCAGGGCACCTACTACATCAGGCCACCTGGACAAGACTGGGAGGTATAGCAGATCTCCCTAATACATAGAAACAAACACAGAGAGGCAGCCAAAATCTGGAAGCAAACAAATGTGCCCCAACAGAAAGGAGAAAACTCCAGAAAAAGAACTAAATGAAATAGATGCAAGCAACCTACTAGATACAGAGTTCAAGGTTATAAAGATGCTCAAGGAACTTAGTGAGAATTTCAACAAAGAGAGAGCAATCATCAAAAAGGACATAGAAGCCATAAAAAGAACCAGTCAGAAGTGAAGAATATAATAATTAAAATGAAGAATAATGCATTAAAAGAAATCACCAGGAGACAAGAAGAAGCAGAGGAGCAAATCAGTGATTTGGAAGACAAGGTAGCAGAAAATATCCAATCAGAACAGTAATAAATAAATAAACAAACAAATAAATAAATACATTAATTAATTAATTAATTAAGTAAGTAAAAATAAGTATAGTTTAAGAGACATCTGCTACAATATCAAGCTTATGAAAACATGCATCTTTGTGGTGCCACAAGAAGAAGAGAAAAGGCAAGGGATTGAGAAATTATTTGAAGAAATAATGACTGAAAACTTCCCTATCTTGGTGAAGGAAATAGATACACACATCCAGGAAGATCAGAGAATCACAAACAAGATCAACTCAAATAGCCACACATTAAGACAAATTATAATTAAAATGGCAAAGGTTAAAGACAAAGAAAGAATCCTAAAAGCAGCAAGAGAAAGACAACTAGTTACCTACAAGGGAGCTCCCATTAAGATTGTTAGCTGAATTCTCAACTTTGCATAAATTTTGCAGGCCTTAGGGATTAGCACAAAAGTATGCAAAGAGATAAAAATCAAGGAGCTGAACCAAGACTACTCTACCAAGCAAGGCTATCATTTAAAACGGAAAAAAAAGACAAAAAGCTTCTCAGACTAGAAAAGCTAAAAGAATGCATCAACACCAAGTATTATAAGAAATGTTAAAGGGATTTCTTTAAGATGAAGAAAAACGATAAAACAAATGAAAATGATAAAATTGCAATAAATATCAATAATCACTTTAAATGTAAATGGATTAAATGCTCCATCAAAAGATATAGTGTAGCTGAATGGATAAGAATATGACTCATGTATACATGCTATCCACAAGAGACCCAATTCAAACTGAAAGATACACACAGACTGGAAGTAAAGGGATGGAAAAAGATATTTTATGCAAATGGAAATGAAAAAAAAAATCTCGAGTAGTAATACTTCTATAAGACAAAATAGAATTTAAAACAAAGGCTATAATAAGATACAAAAAGGGACATTACATGATAAAGAGATCAATTTGACAAGAAGATATAATCTTTATAAACACTTATAAGCTCAATATAGGAGCACCTAAATATATAAAGCAAATATTGACCAAAATACAGGGAGAGACAAACAATAATACAATCATAGTAGGGGACTTTAATACCCCATTGATCCCATAATGGATAGATCTTCCAGTAAAAAAAAAAAATCAACAAGGTAACAGTGACTTTACATGACACCCTAGACAAGATGGATTTAACTGAAATTTTTAGAGCATTTCACACCAAAAAAGCAGAATATACATTCTTTATAAGTGTACACACAATATTTTCCAAGATAGACTACATGTTAGGCAATAAAACAAGTCTCAGTAAATTTAACAATATTGAAATCATTTATTCTCACCACAATGGTATGAAACTAAAAATCAATTACAAGATAAAAAACTGAAAAACACACAAACACATAGAGAATGAATAACATGCTACTAAATAATGAATGGGTAAACAATGAAATGAAGAAGAAATCAAAACATACCTTGAATACCTTGAGACAAATGAAAATGAAAACACAAGCATCCAAAATCAATGTGACACAGCACAAACGGTCCTAAGAGGAAAATTCTTATCAATACAGGTCTAGCCAAACAAACAAACAAACAAAAAACAAGGAAAATAAGAAAAATCTCAAATAAACAACGTATCCTTACACTTAAAGAAACCAGAACAAAAAGAGTGAAAAAAGCACTAAGTGAGTAGAAGGAAGGAAATATTATAGATCAGAGCAGTGATTGAAAAAAAAAAAAAAGAGACTAAAAAAGCAATACAAAAGGTCAATGAAAGCAAGAGCTGGTCCTTTGAAAAGAGACAAAATTGATAAAACATTAACTAGACTCATCAAGAAAAAAAGAGAGAGGACCCAAATAAATACAATCACATATGAAAGAGGAGAAGTGCCAACTGACACTGTAGAAATACAACAGATTATAAGAATATGTTATGAACAATTATATGCCAACAAATGGGACAATATGGGAAAAAAATGTATAAACACCTAGATACATACAATTTTCCAGGACTGAATCAAGAAAAAAGAGAAAATCTTTACTGAATGATTACTAGTAATGGAATTGAATCAGTAATCAAAAAACTCCTAACAAACAACAGTCTTGGACCACATGGCTTCACAGGTCAATTTACCAAACATTCAAAGAAGAATTAACACCTATCCTTCTCAAAATAGATCAAAAAAATTCAAGAGGAAGGAATTCAAGCTCATTTCATGAGGTCACCATTACCCTGATTCCAAAACCAGACAAATGCATTACCAAACAAAAAAGGAAAATTATAGGCCAATATCCCTAATGAACATAGATGCAAAAATCCTCAACAAAATATTAGCAAACTGAATGCAGCAATACATTAAAAAGATCATACACCATGATCAAGTGGGATTTATTCCTGGGATGCAAGTTTGTTTCAATCTCTGCAAATTAATTAACATGATACACCACATAAAGAAAATTAAAAATAAAAATCATATGATCATATTAATATGATGCAGAAAAAGTGTTTGACAAAATCTGGGATCCATTTATGATAAAAATTGTCAGCAAAGTGGGAATAGAGGAAACATACCTCAACATAATAAAGGCCATACACGACAAACCCACAGCTAACATCTACTCAATGCAGAAATTCTAAAAGCATTCCCCTTAAGATCAGGAACAAAAAAAGAATGTCCACTCTCACCATTTTGATTCAACATAGTTATGGAAATCCTAGCCACAGCAATCAGATAAGAAAAAGAAATAAAAGGTATCCAAATTGGAAAGGAAGAAGTAAAACTGTCATTATTTGCAGATGACATGATAATACATAGACAGAACCCTAAATATTCTAGCAAAATACTATTAAAATAGACATATATGAATTTAGTAAAGTAGCAGGATACACAATAGTCAGAAAATGGTTGCATTTTTATACACCAATAATGAACTGTCAGAGAGAGAAATTAAGAAAACAATCCCATTTACAATTGCATTAGAAAATAATAAAATACCTAGGAATAAATTTAACAAAGGAAGTAAAAGACCTATACCCCAAAGACCATAAGACACTGAAGAAAGAAATTGAAGAAGATACAAATAAATGGAAGTATATACCATCATGCTCATGAATGGGAAGAATTAACATTTTTAACATATCTATACTACCTAAAACAATGTATAGAATTCCACGAAATTCCTATCAAAATACCAATGGCATTTTTCACAAAACTAGACTAAGTAATCTTAAAATTTATATGGAACCTCAAAGACCCTGAATAGCCACAGCAATTTTTAAAAAGAAGAACAAAGTTGGAGGTATCACGCTACCTTATATCAAACTATACGACAAGACTATAGTAGTCAAAACAGCATTGTTCTGGCAGAAAAAAAGACTCACAGGTCAACGGAACAGAATGGAGAGTCCAGAAATAAACCCACATTTACATGGTCATTTAATCTAGTAAAAAGAAGAATATACAGTGAGTAAAGAGAGTCTAAACAACAAACTGGAGTTGGGAAAACTGGACAGATACATGCAAAAAAAGAAACTGGAACACCTTCTTATGCTATATAGAAGAATGAATTCAAAATGCATTAAAGACTTAAATGTAAATCTCAAAACCATAAAACTCCTACAAGAAAATACAGGCAGTAAACTCTCTTACATTACTCTTAGTAATATTATTTTTCTGATCTATCTCCTCAGGCAAGAGAAACAAAAAATAATCAAATGGGACTATATCAAACTAAAAAGCTTTTGCACAGCAAAGGAAACCAACAAAATGAAATAAAAACAGCCTACTGAATGGGAGAAGACATTTGCCTATGATATAAGTGATAAGTGGTTAATAGTCAAAATTTAGAAAGAATTTATATAACTCAACACCAAAAAACAATCCAATTGAAAAATAGGCAATGGACCTGAGTAGACATTTCTTCAAAAAGGACATACACATGGCCAATAGACAAATGAAAAGATGCTCAATGTCACTAATCATTAGAGAACTGCAGATTAAAACCTTAAAGGGATATCACCTCATAGTCGGAATGGCTATCACCAATAAAAGAACAAACAATAAATGTTGGCGAGGATATGGAGAAAAGGGAAAACTTAGACACTATTGGTGGGATTGCAAATTGGTGCAGCCACTATAGACAATGGTTTGGAGATGCCTCGAAAACCTAAAAATAGAACTATCTTATGACCCAGAAATTCCAATTCTGGGTAATTATCTGAAGAAATCAAAACACTAATTAGAAAAGATATATGCACCCCTATGTTCACTGCAGTGCTATTTATAATAGCCATGATATGAAAGCAACCCAAATGGCCCATCAATAGATGACTGGATAAAGAAGAGGTGGTACAATGGAATATTACTTTGCCAGAAAAAAGAATGCAATCTTACCATTTACGACAACACAGATAGAACTATTATGCTAAGAAAAGTAAATCAGACTGAGAAAGCCAAATACCATAAGATCTCACTTATATGTGGAAATTAAAGAACAAAATAAATGAACAAACAAAACAGAAACAGACTCATACATACAGAGAACAAACTGATGGTTGCCAGAGAGGAGGGGGATTGGGAGCTGAGTGAAAAAGATGATGAAATTCATACAAACTGGTAGTTACAAAATAGTCATGGGACTATAAAGTACAGCACAGAGGATATAGTCAATAATGTTGCAACAACTATGGATAGTGCCAGGTGGGTACTAGACTAATCAAGGAGATCACTGCATAAATTATATAAATGTCTAACCACTATGCTGCGCACCTGAAACTAACGTAAAATAATATTTAATGTCAAGTGCAACTGAAAAAAATATTTTAAAAAGGAAAGAAAATATAAAAACAAAACAAAACAAAAAACCTTCTAAATGTAACAGCTTTGGATTTTTTTTTTCTTTTTAATTATACGTTGATCCATAAAGTCATATTTGGCCTTCATTTCCTGATTCATAAATTAGTGTTTTCAGGTTTTGGGTTTTTTTTTCATCCTGCTGTAATTTTTATAACACCCTGCTAATAAATACACAAGGTGGTCCTGAGGGGAAAAAAGCATAAGGCTCCCTTATATATCAACTTTTTTATGATAATGACAATGACATATGACACATTGTACTCTATTGTTCATATGAGGTATGATCAAAAATATGGTGCATGTTTAAATAAAAAAAATTACCATAAAAGACACATTGCCATAATCCCCCTCAAAATATTCCCCTAACTTTGAATACAGGTATCCCTTTGTTCTTGTCACTTTCTGAAGCAGTCCTTGAAGTCCTCTTTCATGAGTGTCTTTAATTGCACTGTTGTGGCTGTCTCAAAGTCCTGAATTGATTCCAAACATTTCCTTTCATGGTCATTTTGACTCTGGGGAAGAGCCAGAAGTCACACGGTGCCAGATTCAGTGAATATGGTCGATGAGGACACACCGTAATGTTTTTGACAGAAATTGCCATATCAGAAGCAATGTGTGACATGCAGCATTGTCATGATGGAGGATGGAGTAAAGATACTCAGCAAAGAGGGCTTCCAGATCTGCTTCAGAAAGTGGCAAAAACAATGGGATAAGTGTGTTAGAAGTGAGGGAGAGTAGTTTGAGGGGATTAATGACAATGTATCTTTTATTGTAATGAACTTTTTTAATCATTCACCATATCTTTTGATCACATATCGTAATTTCTATGACTGAGGCCTAGCAACTATTATTTCTTTCATGTTTGTCCTACACTCTACATGAATCATATAAGACTATTTATTTGGAAGTTTCACTTGTTATTACTGAGGTGTGATTAATATGTTCTGAAAGCCATCTGATCATACAAATTTAGTGACCAAAATTAGGAAAAGACAATGGAAGCATTTTAATAATTCTATAGTTTACTATTTTTATGAGAAATATCTACAAGCATAAATATATCTCATTGATGCAGATATTTGTGCATATAATGATTTATTTGCACAAATACCACAGAAAGATTTAGTAGTCTCTCACTAATCAGTGGTGTTTAAGATTTAATTTTAATTTGACAAACTAAATGAAAACAATATGAAAAATGTATCTACACAAAAATATAAACCAAAATCCCAAATAAGAAATAAGGATATTATTATAACATTAATTTAAAATGGTCATCTTACAGAATTAGGAAACAAATTTCCATAATCAGAAGCTTTAAGAGCCTAGTCAGGGAACTTTATCCAAATAGCCACATGACAAACCCGGTGAAAGCATCCTCAAGCACGATCCAAACCAAAGGATGGAGCTGACCATTTTCTGTTTGTTGCTATGGCATGTAAGATCATAAATTGTTATCTAAGGAGATTTTGGAGAAATATTTTATTTAATGTTTTTAATATTGCCATTATTGAATTCGGGCACTGATTGCCTTATTTGCTTTAATTTTTTTGAAGTTTCTTGTAATCTCAGTTCTAACAAAACACATCCTTCATCTTTGGCTCAGTAGGGCTATAAAGCAAAGGAGTTATGGAAGAAGAAATTTGGACTATTCAGAGAATATAGGCCTTTTTGTAAATTAACGACTGCTTATCCTGGTCTAACTTCCTAACTAAAGTCTGGCAGGTAACAGCATGAATTCAACAAAAACCATTTAACATTTGTTGAGTCCATCTTACTCCACATCTATTCTGTTTTTGCTGAACTATGCTTCTTAGATACATGCTAAGAAGAATGTTAAGCAGGAACTAGGGTGCAAAAATAAATATTCTGTTTCAAAGGCTCATAACTTACCAGTACATTCAAACACAGTGTAATAAGAGTAAAAATACGAGTAAGCCCAAAGTACATGAGTAGTAATGTAGAAAGGAGTAACATTGGCTGAATGTTGCAGCCTTTGAAAGATGAGAAAGACTAAAGGGCAAAGGAGGGATCGTCATTTCAGGTATTACAGAGAGAAAAAGAATATGAAAGTACAAATGAATGTAGGTAATTGCATATGGTTTGGTTTTGCTGAAACAACGTGAAGAAAAAAAAGAAGAGAAGTTTGATTATGGCTAGATCAGGAATAAGTATCTTGGACTTCATTAGAATTTATTGTAGCAGAGAGGTCATTGAAAGGTCTTAAGTGGGATTGTGACTTAATCAGATTTATGAGAAGAAGGGTGATTCTTATAGCATTTAATTGATAAAGTAGAGGGGGCAGAAATTAGCTACAAGAGAGAAGTTAAGAGACTATTACATTAGTACTCAAGTTTTTAAAGAAGATCAATTAAAAAAGATACATGGCAGTTTTAAAAATATGAATATTCCTCTAAAATTAGCAGCTGGAAATTGTGACTTAAAAAAACTTTATTTTCATTATTACTACATTAATTATATAATCCTTTGATTATAATAATGGAACAAAACTCAATTTGAAAACATGGGTGATAGCATTGTAGAATGTTAAATAATTCACTTACATTTTTCAAAACATGTACCTTTTTTAATGAATTTCTCTAGAGAATTTCCTTTGTTACATAAAGTTTTTTCTTCTTTCTTCAAAATCCCATCACAAAAATGGGAATAAAACTTTCCTAGAATGCCACTACTTATCCAAGTAGTGTACTACTTGTCCTTAGCATATTTGAAAGTAATATTTAATATTTTATCCACTGCTCGTATTATTAAAATAATCACTTAGTTTCTGATATTTCAAATCAGACTTAATTGCTTCAGATAATGATGAAAATTCAGTAACTTGGTAAAAATAATCCACTTTTAATATCTGCTAATTCCATAATGATAATAACTATAATTTAATAGAAGATGATGTTCTGAGTACAGACTTGCTCTACTCAAGAAGTTTCTATTAGATTTAATTTAAAAAAATGCTTTGTATAATTTCATGAAAGCTAATATGAGTTAGCCTGAGCACCATAACCAGCGACTAAAGTCCTATAATAACAGAGTTGCTCTGTTTAAAATAAAAAAAAAGTGACCTCCTACAGTGGGGCTTTCTACACATGTCTGTGCACAGTAAACAATTCATTTAATTATTTAAGCAGGCAAAATTCTTCCTCTATGTGGTGTCCATATCCTCTCTTTCTGCTGTTTCCAATTCTTAAGATAAAACAAGAAGCAAATTTCTCCACTATGTGTCAGTTTCCTTAATGGTAATTTCTCATGATGTGACCTGTGCCTCTAAAGCCCCATGGTTGGCAGTCTCATGAAAGACTATTTTCTATTCTTTCTCTTTATTATCCAAGCTCTAAATACTCGTATCTTGGGTACCAGGAGGCTACTCACAGAAGGAAATATACTACAAGGGTAAAGAGATAGCTAAATTTTCCACATGTTGACCACATTATTTTTCTTTCTAGTAACGGAAATTCATAGGGAAATTCATAGGGAAATTTTTGAATACATTTTGTTTGAAAGCTACTGTTAGATACCAGGAAAGAAAAGCAAAATGCAAGAAGAAAAGAAAGCAACATCTTCGCACTGTTTTCCTCAATTATTCTAGTAAGGATTTCCCTATCTCTTTTGTGCAAGCATTTTGATTGTGCATAAAAAACGTAAGTTCACCTTAGCATCATTGGCAGTTGAGAGGGGTGGAAAAGGAATGAAAATGAGCAATAACAGCTTATTAAAAGCAGTTATCCAGAAGAAATCAAACATATTTAGTGTTCTTAATTTCTTCTGCTGTGTTTAGATATTTCTAAGTTACTTAGAAATTTAAAGAACTGTCAGTTTACATTTATGATATTTTAATATCTGTATATAAATCAAAATGTAAATATTCTTCAAGAGGACCCAAAACGAATGTTTTAATTTTCACTTCACAAAATTCTTTTCTTGTACCGAATTCTCATGTGCTATAAAAGCCAAGGTGAGCATAAAATAAGTGCTACACAGAAACATTTAAATATTCGGGTCCAGTGAACTGGCACAAAAGGTTGCTGCAGAAATGCCAGGTAAGTAATCGAAAGCAGCTAAGGGAGTGTGAATGTGGGAAGAAAATAGAGTAAATTATTTATTGACTACCAACAGGAATTCTGTAGGTTCTTTGGGGGTAAAACATTAAATGCATGGTCTCTAACAGAGAAACATGCAGTCTTGTTAGGGTGAGAAGTAGGGCACATCAACTTTATTGACAGAACAAAGTGCAATTTGTCTTTTCATTTAAACTATATGATTGTGTTTCTAGACTAGTTTGAATACTCATTGAAGAGGAAATTTATATTTTTATTCAGTTAAACCAGTCAAAGTTTATCTACTCATGAATGAAATCCAGATTAAAATTTAGCATTATCAATCAAAACCTGTTTTTAATAGATACAAAAAAGGAGGAGTATTACTGTGAACATATATTACAAATGTGCACATAATGAGAAAGGAGAAAAATGATGAACTCAAATCATCTTTAACAAACATCTTTTTCATTGTTTTTATGTTAAAAATTCAAATAATAAAAATATTATATAAAATATATACAAACCACAAAAATAAAGTAAAATCCTGCTATTCAGGGATTCAATACATTTTAGTGAATAGTCATTCATTTGTATATGCATTGAACAAATACTTTTTGTTGTTATGTAGTAGACACCTAAGGAACAGAAACACACACATACACCCCTACCCTCACAGATTATATGGTACAGTGTAGTATAGAGGTGTTAATCCTATAATTACATTTTAAAAATAAAACTGGTCCTGTAACAAATTCTCATGAGAGCAGCATGATGCTAAGAATAAGAGTATTGTATAAGAATATGTATATTATCAGGATTTGATGTATCAAGGAGATCAAGGAAGTGTTCTCAAAGGAAGTTAGCTTGAGCTGAGAATATGAGGATGCATAGAGATTAGTTAAGCAAAACAGTAATGGGATGCAGACAATAATACCTACAATAATGAGAGGTGTCCAACAACAAAAGGCTAGTGACCTGACTAGTGTTATTAAGCAGAGCCAAGTGTTAGATGAAGTTGGAAATAGAATACTGGTGGACCAAGTTATGGGATTCTGTTTTTATTCTAGGAGCTTTGGAACCCTACTGAAAGGTTACTGATGGGATACAGACATGCTTAGATTTGTATTTTAAAAAGTTCCCTTTAGATGTAACATGAAAAAGAAACTGAAATGTGGCAGAATGGAATGCATTTAAACCAGTTAATTATTAAGTTAGGACACTAGTTCACCAGTATAGATGAAAAGTAATGGTAATTTGAAGTAGAGTACTGTAGTGGAGGTGGACATAATGGTAATTTTAGAGACATTATATAGGAAAAATTGTCAGAATTAGGAGAGAAATTAAGTATGAAATGGAGGGAGAGAGGATATCAAGAATGTCTTCAAATTTTCTGGATTAAAATTGATGGAAGGCAATGTCATTTTATTCAATAAAAAACAATGGCAGAAGACCATAGGCCTAGAGTTTGTTTGACTAAATAATTAAATTGTCCATTGTTGCCATATTGCTCTGAAGGAAGATTATTTTTGCAATGATAATATTAACCTTATTGAACCTTATTTTAACTACTTTCCTTTGGAATTAAACATTTTCCATAATTGTAGTCATTGAAGTTATATGTATAATTTAGGACCAAGGAATTTTGAAAATATTTTGAAGCTCTTATTGATGGTTCACCTCTAGTTGTTTGGGCTCTTAATGTCTCAGAAACTTAGTTTTTTATACATCTGGATTTACTGTTTTTCTGCTGATAAACATTTTGTACATGTGCTTGCTCTTTTTTCCTGTTAACCACTACCTAGTCAGCTAAAATGGTGGTGGACCTGATGTGATGGTGGACCAGATATTAACAATCCTCTTACACTGTGAATGGCACCTATTGCTCACGTTTAATCAGGTGGATCTATGTTATTGCTATTGATTCAGTTGTACATTCCTGACTTAATTTAAGCAACTCAGCTTTCATTTACTGGAAATGTGAAACCTGTAACACACACACACACACACACACACACACACACACACAAAGATATGATTGTTAGAGCTGAGTCACATTAATTAAAACACACTAAAAGAAGATCCATAATTTGTAACTTTTGATACTCTCTAAATTTACTAATTCATTCCTTTCTAGGTTGTTAGTGACTGTTCAACCCTTCCCTGATCTAACATATTACTTCCTATATTCTTCAATAGTATTCTTTTACAACAGAAATGATGTTGTCTGCTAGGTCCAAGAATTGTACTGGTTGCCAGAGTTGCATATGAAATATAATATTGTGGAGATATCCAGTCAAGATGGCAGAGTAGGTATATGCCGTGCTTCCCTACTCTCACAACTTCATCAAAATTACAACAAAGCTACAGAACAATCATCATTGAGAATCACCTGAAGTCTAGCTGAACAGCAGTCCTACAACTAAGGACATTAAAAAAAGCCACCTCAAGAATGGAAGTAGAGGCAGAGATGCAGAAAGGGCTGGTCCTAAACCTGCGTGTGACCATTAAAAACTGGGAGGGATATCTCAGTTTTAGAAGTTTCCCCCTAGAAAAGAGCAAAGAGCAAGGGGAAAGAGGGAAAGAGCAACCCCCGCAAAGAGCAAGGGGTCCCAGCCCCTCCTCAGCCTCGAATTCCAGTGCTGGGGAGAGAAGTCTCCAGAACTTCTGGTTGTGAAAACTAGCTGAGATCGGGGCTGAGTGAGAAGAGGGCTGCTACACTTCCAGGTGCTCCTCTTAAAGGGCCCACACATGGACTTACCCACTGAAGTTCTCACTTCTTTTGAGCTCCAGTGCTGGGGCAGCAGCTCAAAAGTCTCCACGGACATACAGGGTAAAACTGAGTTGTCTAGCTTCACGGTATGGGCTACAGGGGCAGCTTTCTCCTGGATGGAGGAGCTAGTGGAAGCCCTTGTTTCTTTCCTGAGCCCTCCCGCCCCCTGCGTGCAAATGTATATAGATGCATGCAGGTGCATATCTGAGTTTCCATCTAAGTGGCTATCACTTTTCATCTGTCCCGCCTCTTGTGCGGGGTGGCCCGTTGGGTCTCTGGTCCCTCTCCCACATAAGAATGCAGGACATGGTGAGGCCAAAAAGGAACACCCACGGAGCCATAGATAGGGGAGCCACACCACTATATTCTCACTGGTGGCTGGGTTAGAGACAGAGGAAGCAGGAGCCACACTATCCGCAACCTGCTGTCCACTTCTCTCTGCCAACCAACCTCACTTGCTAGCTGCAATCCGCTCTTGCTAGCTCAGCCACCATCTTCTTGCTAGCCATTAGCCACCCATTTGCTGTTAGTGTTGCCACAGCAGTTATATTAGTGGCTAATGGCTCAACTGGTTACAGCTGACAGCCAACTAGCCACAGCTGACGACCGTCCAATCACAGTTGATGGCCATTTACTACCTGAGCCAGCACCTTTCCATGTGAGGCCGAGAGCCTGGAAACTGCTCTCTGGGGCTCTGTTCCTACACTGCCCACGCAATTCTCTGAGATCATGCCACACACAACATTAGGGCACACCCCAGAACTTATACTGGCTTTTCCATACAAAGCACCTGATTTGGCTTATGCTGAAGACTATTCTAAAATCTCTCAGAGGTTCATAACACCCAAAGAAGAACCACCTGGCTTCAGTGTGTCCCATACCTCTGATTGAGCAGCCCTAAGGCTGGCACTACAGCCAGCCTTGGTTCACAGCTTGGCCTCTCAAGGAACTTCCAAGCACAGCATGGGCAGCAGATATATGTGATCACTTTGTGGCTAATGCCAGGTGGACCCAGCCAGGACATAGGCTGAGGCACAACTTGGCCCTCAGTGGGTCCTCTCCCAGGAGATTCTAGGGCTGGCATGCCCAGCGGCCAGCTTAGGACCTAGCCAGAGCATCACCTGGTTCCCTCTAAGGACAAAACAACCAAAAGGCAGACTGGGCAAGCACCACAGCCCTGTACAGTAAATCCTGCTCCATATCGTCAGCACCTACACCAGAACTCCTCTAGTAGTCACAGCCAATCCTCACAATAATGAGCCCAAGGGTCAATTCCTCCCACTGATGTGAAAACATCAAGCAAGGCTTAACTACAACAGGAGAGAACACATAGCCACACAAGGGACACACCAGGAGCACCCAACTCTGCTGACCAAGGAGACTGTGCCTCTGGGCCCCACAGGACACTATTACATAATGTCACTCTACTAAGAGTGGGAGACATAGTTAGAACACAAAAAAGATCCAGAAAGAGAACTAAAAAAAAATATGGAGACATAAAAATGGAGATAGAAACATAAAAAGAACCAGTCGGAAATAAAAACTACAATAACTAAAATGAAAAATACATTAGAGGGAATCAACAGTAGATAGATGAGGCAGAGGACTCAATCGACAATTTAGAAGATAAGGGAGCAGAAAACACTCAAACAGAGCAACGAAAATAAAAAAAGAATCCAAATAATAAGGACAGTTTAAAGGGGCCTCTGGGACAACATCAAGTGTACCGATATTCACATAATAGGAGAACCTGAAGGAGAAGAGAGAAAACAAGGAATTGAAAACATATTTGAAGAAATGATGATGAAAAACTTCCTTAACCTGGCAAATGAAATGGATACTCAAGCCCAGGAAGTCAGTATATCAAACAAGATGACTCCAAAGATGCCCACCCAAGACACATCATAATTAAAATGCCAACGGTTAAAGACAAAGAGAATCTTAAAAGCAGCAAGAGAAAAGCAGTCAATTATCTACAAGGGAGTTCCCATAAGACTGTCAGCAGAAAATTTCAGGCCAGAAGAGATTCCCATGAAACATTCAAAGTGATGAAAAGCATTCACCTACAACCAACATTATTCTGCCCAGCAAAGCTATCAGTTAGAATCAAAGGACAGATAAAAGTGTTTCCCAGACAAGAAAAAAGCTAAAGAATTTCATTGCCACCAAACCAGTATTACAAGGAATCTCAGAGGGACTTCTTTAAGATGAAAAAAAAGATCAAAAATAGGAATAATAAAATTGTAATAACTATGTATCTATTAACAATCACTTTAAATGTGAATGGATTAAATGCTCCATTCAAAAGAAATTGAATGGCTAAATGGATAAGAAAACAAGAGCCTTACCTATGCTGACCTCAAAAGACTCACTTCAGATCAAAAGACACACACAGATTGAAAGTAAAGAGATGGAAAAAGATATTTCATGAAAATGGAAACAAACGAAAGAGCTGAGATAGCAATACTTACACTGACAAATTAGACTTTAAAAGCAAAGAAGACAAACAAGAGACAAAGAAGAATCTAATATTCCCACTTCTGGGTATTTATCTGAAGAAACTCAAAATGCTACTTGGAGGGAACATGTTCATCCCCTTATTCATTGCAGTAATATTTACACTAGCCAAGGTATGAACATAACCTGGGTGTCCCTGAATGGATGAATGGATAAAGAGGAGGTGGTACATATATACAATGGAATAATACTCAGTCATAAAAAAAGAATAAACTCTTACCATCTGCCACAACATGGATGGACCTAGAGGGTATTTTGCTGAGTGCAGTATGTCAGAGAGAGAAACAAATGTCATATGATTTCACTTATAAGTAGAATCTAAAGAACAAAATAAACAAACAAAACAGAAACAAACTCAAAGAACATTTTGATAGTTGCTATATTGGAGGGGGGTTGTGGATGGGTGAAAAAGGGGAAGGAATTAAGAAGTACAAATCTGTTGTTACACAGTAGATATGGGGATGTAGGGTGTAGCATAAGGAATATAGTCAATAATATTGTAATAACCACATATGGTGTCAAGTGGATACTAGATTTATAGGGGTGATAGATGGGAGGGAGTTTGGGGGCAGGATAAAAAAGGTGAAGGAATTAAGAAGTACAAATTGGTAGGTACAAAACAGTGAAGGGGATGTAAAACATAGGGAATAATAATAATATGTCAATAATATGGTAATAGCTATGTCTAGTGCCAGGTGGGTACTACACTAGTCAGGGGAATCACTTCTTAAATTACATATTGTCTAACTACTATGCTGTACACCTGAAATTAATATAAAATAATATGAATATCAACTGTAATTGAAAAATTTTAAAAAGGAGAGGGAAACATATAGGAGAGTAAGAGTTTTAAATTTCAAGGTATAAAATAAAGAAGTCATGGGGATGTAAGGTACTACATAGGGAGTATATCAATAATATTGTGATAGTGTGGTATGTTGTCAGATGGTTGCTGGACTTACCATGTTTATCACTTCTTTAGGTATATAAATGTTGAATAACTTGGGTGTACATCTTAAACTAACACAATATTGTATGCTAGCTATATTTTAATAAAACCCTTTAAAAAATCAAAATAAGAAATGTCTATATACATATATGGTTTCTACACTCAAGGAAATCACAGTTTTATAGTCAGAAAAAGTCAGGTAAGTTATTATTTATACAAAAGTTAGGTGGCCTCAGTAAAAATATGTGCATGGCTGGACTTGTGAATTTACATGTAAGAAAGGTCAGAGACTAGAGATAGCAGGTGAGGAAACGCTTCATGTAGGAAGTGACATTATCGCGAGCTTTAAGAAGACAAATCAGGTAAAAATTGGAACTCAGGAGGTGGACAGCTCAAGTCAGAGGCAGACAGGTGAGACAAATACTCAGAGGTAAAGCAGTAGAAAATAGATTCAGAACTGCAATTATCTTGGGATGGCTGAGAAGTCTGGAAGAAAAACAGAATGAGAGTCCTGTGAAAATAAACCTTGAGTGATGAGCAGGTACCAGATTGCAGATAATCTTGAACAGTTTGCCATGAAAAATTCAGACACACTGAAGGGTACTAAGCAATAGATTCACGTGACTAGTTTTACACTGTAGAAAAAGAGGTAGAGGGGGAAGGTACACTGCATTTTCTTAGAACTATTGGAGGGATGCAGACAAAAGGTGATGAAAGTCAAAGGCAATAATAGAGGAAATATAGGAAAAGGGGTTTGATATAAAAGATATTAAGAAGGAAAATTTGACAGAGCTTGGTAACTGATTATATTTGTGGGTAAAGAGAAAAGTGTGGGATACCACTCATATTTCTGACATACTTAAACTCTACATTTAATCACTTTATCTTTAAAATGGAGATTAAAAACTGTCTATAAGGTCTTGTAAGAATAAATTTAGATAGCAGTTGCAGAGAAACTATCACTGTGTATGGCATATAGGAGACATTCAAACAAATTTAGCTTCCTTCTCCCTTTTCTCCTACTTTTTAGGTAACTTAAAGTGATCAGAAACACTCAGTGTTGATCACAATTAGTGCCAATGAACTTTTCATTGTATAAACTGCTAATTATATCACTTGTTGGGATTGAAAGAAATCTCTTACAAAATTCCATTTAGCAAAAGTATTTCACAGACTAATTTTTATGTGTATTCTAAATGAAATGGTAAAAAAAAAATTCTTACATCTTTTAGTATCTACTATTTTGCACATGGGATTAAATTTTATTAAAAAGTAAAATAACCTGCCAGATTTTTTTTTTTAAATCAGGTTTGAGTTAAAACTGAAACTTTTAAAAATAATTCTATTAAAAGAAAAACAAGTGTATTTTAAAATTTCTCCTATCAACTACATCAACAGCAAAGAAAAAAATTTACATTTCCAAGTCACTATCTCCTTGGTGTCATTGATCTGATGTTATCAACTTAGATGATAAAGGGGTGTGTGTGTGTGTGTGTGTGTGTGTGTGTGTGTGTGTGTAGATGTGCATATGTGTATGCATATGTGTGTGTGCTGTTCTTATTCTTTATTTTCTTGACCATTCCACTTTCCAAAAAGAAAACTGAAAAGCACAGAACCACAGAGACTAGAGTATCCACGTGGAGCTGGCCTTCTCTTACCACACAGTTTGAGCCAACTATTAATTTGTGTTTGTTTTCTGTAGAGATTTTAAAGTGGAGGAGATTTCTGGAGGTCACTGGGGTGGGAGAAAGCAGGTCAAGGTAGGCTTTCTTCCAGGTGCCAAAAAATCCCCTTGATCCGTACCAGCCCCTCACAGGCCAGTGTTCTTGTAGAGTCTCATGCAGACCTCAACAAAACATTTTCTTTTTCCTTCCTCTGCTTCTTCTTCTCCTCCTTCTCCTTTTTCTTCTCCTTCTCTTCCTCATCCTTGTCCTCTTCTTCCTCCTTCTTCTTTTACAAGAGCATTTGTTGGGGTTTATTTGTTAGTGACTGTAGATGGGGACAATGTTTTAAGTGATTTTATTTTATTTTATTTTTATTCCAAAACTATTAATTTTAAATGCCCAAGGTTATAGGAAATTTTTCAGCAATACAAAATAGGCTCTCTTAATTTGAGAAAGTTCAATAGATTAGAATATTGATAATAACATAGATCATTAGAATGCTAAAAATGACTTTGCATTGTTATGTCTTGCTGTTTACATATTTCATTTTAACTTGATCCACATTGAGTTTATAATTTATGCATTGCTAAATCAAACATTTTCTCAACCATTAGTATTTTTTTAAGTTTTTTTTTATTTTGTCACTTATGGTATTACATATTGCATGCTGATTGCTCAGTTCATACAATAATCAGTAATATCTGAGATACTTTCTCTTATATGGAAAATGTCCAGACAAACCTAGCTGACCTGAAAACATTTAATTTGCAAGGGATGTAGATATGATCTTGTTCTTTTAGTTTTGTAAACACATTATATAGACATATATTTGTGTTAACTTAAGATAATGTATAGCTTTATAATGTAGTTAAAAACAAATATATATATATATATATCTTTAAAAAAAGTCGTTAGTGATTATCTCTTTTATGTAAGCATAATAGCGATTAGTATATTTACTATATAATCAGCTAATTTTAATGTTTGATATTTTGTTAATAGACTTTTTTTTTTAAGTGGTGAAAGAGGAGTTTATTAGAAGAGATAGTACACTTCAAAGAAATAAAAGCGGACCTGAGCAGTAGAGAATGGCTCAAGGGCCAAAGGTGGCATTATTAGGAGAAAAAGAACACTCCAAAGGGTTTGGAGCGGGCCGAGCGAAAGAAGAGGCTCAAAAGGCCTGTTCATAGAACTTTTAATAAAACAGCATTATATATATAGAGAGAAAATGCGTGCTCTTGTGGCTTGATCCTGATCTCCAATATACAAATCACGATTAGAATAGACTGATTACTGGAAGGGAAGATTAAGGTTAAGTTTTTATATTTTTAAAAATATTCCCACTTTAAATTTCTAAAACGCATCAGTTTTCTCTAAGTAAATTTTATGCCCTCCTAATTATTTCCTATTATAAAGAAAATATGAATGTCACCTAGGCTAGAAATACAACGATGAAAAACATAGAAAACACCTTGGTCAGTGTACCTAATACTACACAAATGTATTTTACTCTGAATCCTAAAGCTCAATAGATTTCAAAAAGCAAGGTTATTTTTATCTACTAGGAATTCAGCTAAATCCATTTAAGCTATGAAGATCAATTCTAGTTTTGCATATATTTTATCAAAAATTCTATACATCACAAAAATGTTGATTGCTGTTATTCATTTATTTATATACACTGAGGGTGCCCAAAATGTATACACATTTTAAGAAAGGAAAAAAAAAACTATTAAAATTGTAATAATGTATACTGATAACAAAAGACGAATACAAGTCACATTTGACTTTTGCAATTACAAGAGATGGTGAAAGTGGTTACCATCAGTGTCCAGACACTTTTGATTAAGGCGAACTACTCCTTGAGCAACATTGACCAAAATGTCCGTTTATAAACATTTTTGTTGGCACCCCCGGTATACATAACCGATATGTGTATTTTCATTGTCTGGGACCTCATTTAGCATATTATCCTTTCCTCTTTGCTTCTTATATGAAAAATATACAAAATAATTTGCTCCACAAATATGTTTAACTATAAGAATTGAACCAAAAGTGTTTTTAAGATAAGTAGAGCTTTCTAAATATCCTTTTTGTTTAGTTACTTGGTTTCTAATCTGCTTAGTCTGTGTGATGATAATTTATAGTTGCAATGTTATATTTTTTAAAAAATGCAAATATTCTTACCATAAAAATTATGCATTCATGTTTTTAAAAAGTACAAAATAAAAATGCTGTATCTTTTTAAAATTTTTAATTTTTTTAATTAAGTTTATTGGGGTGACACTGGTTAGTATAATTACATAAGTTTCCAGTACACAATTCTATAATACATCATCTATATATCACATTGTGTTTTCACCATCCAGAGTCAGTTCTCTTTCCATCACCATATACTTGATCTCCTTTACCCTTATCTACCATCCCCCTCCTCCTCCTTTACCCTCTGGTAACCGCTAAACTATTGTCTATGTCTATGAGTTTTTGTTTCTTCATTTGTTTGTCTTGTTCCTTTGTTGTTTTTAGTTTTATATACCACATATTAGTGATCTCATATGGTTCTTGACTTTTTCTGTCTGACTTATTTCACTTGGTATAATAATCTCAAGATCCATCCATGTTGTCACAAATGGCAGTATTTCATTTTTTCTTACGGCAGAATAGTATTCCATTGTGTATATATACCACATATTCTTTGTCCAAAAACATATTAATAGAAGTCCTCAAAAAATTAAGAATATAATTAATACTCAACACATATTTTGGGCAAGAGTTTGCTCTGAATATAAAAATGTCACTTTATTTGGGTACATTAACTCCGATTTTAGTGGACTCCCTGCCATTCTGTAATAAAGTGAATAAAAGAAGAAGAAAAACTAAGGTTTACTTCATTAAAAGTACATTTGGGTTAAAGTTAGAAGCCATTCATACATTTATCCATTCATTCATTTATGCAATTGTCATTTACTACTTTGAATTTATTATGTTCAAGAAAATGCTATGGGAATTAAGTCTTTGCCCCTACCGTACTGAAACCTGGAAGATTTGGAAGGAAACATTCTTCCTTCCAAGTAAAACACATTTACACTTGATAAAAAATTATGGAAAGTGATAAATGAATCATGATTGTAATATTAAATATTTTATTGTCAATATTTTAAAAAATTCAGAACAGAACAATGGAAAAGTTAAAATATCCCAAATCCAAGTGCTTATATATAAAAATATTAATGTAGTATTGCATTTTCTTCTAGAATAGTCTCAAAATATAATAGTTACCTAGTTTAGAACAGTGTTATATTTAGGTGGATTAACAACATATAGCAAATCATTTGTTGGTCAAAACATTATCTTAATGAATCAAAACTTACTTTAATAATTAAATTAAAACAGGAAAAATAGGAAATGTCAGTAAGCATCATATGTAATAAGATTATTGCTTTAAAAAACTTTTTAAAATGTTTATATTTAGGTGTATATGATGGTCATATGTACAATGCATTTCTTACTGTAGATGGGGATCAAACATTTAATTAACTGATTAGATAATTTCATATGTTTGATGTTATAGTCTGCTTATCTATATAAATACCATTTTTCATCTCCTTAGATATGATTAATAAATACAATTTTCTATGGTCATGGAATTTTTCCTCAGGTTTTTCAACCATAACAATGGTGTTATCAAGTAGTCCATTCTTGAAAATTTGGGTTGGTGCCATTTTCACTAAAAGGGATAATGCAATGGTTTTGCTGTATTTTACATTTATTTTCTTAAAATGGATTCCTAGAGTTACTATTGTGAACTGAACAGATAGCAACTTTAAAATGCCAATTGCAACTCTTGTTTATTTAATCATTTTAACTATATATTACATAAAAATTCAAATTTTTTACAAATAAAATATGATATATTTGGGAACATTTAGATTAAAAAACAACACTTTTAATCGTCATATACAAACACTATTACTAGTTTTATTATTAATGTACTAAATTTTTTATGATTATATAAAATACAAATTCTATATCTAAATCCAATAGCAACATGGAATGTTAAGAACATATAGGAGGCAGGGATATCTAAAAAGGTGGCTGGAAGAGAGGGCTATGAATCAGTCTTCATTTCATAAAGATAAAGATTTTATGTTAAGCAATCCGTGTAACATACATATTTTAAAGGGAGGACAAGATGGTTACAACGATGAAGAATAACTACCTGTGCTATACATCTAGAGAGAACATTTTTTCCTTTTTAAACATAATTTTTCAGAAATATTGGAATATTTCTTGTGGGGGAACTTGCATTTATAGTCCAGCTCCTGAACAAGACGCCCACATTACTTGCTGACCAAGGAATGATAAGTATGGGGACAAGCCACACCACTGAGATTCATGGATCGAAAAGTCCAAGATCAACTACCAGTTACAAATGTTAAAGCTGTCAAAAATACTCAGCGCAACAAGTAGAATACATTTTGCAGTAGCCTAAGTTGAGGCATTACTTTTTGTTCAGTGAAGCAGCTCAAACATGGAAGCAGAAGCCACTCTACCTGATCAGTTATGACTTTGAAAAGTAAACAGAACACACACTAGTAAACACATGCAGAATTCGGACTTGGTGATTAGCTAGCCCTTGGCCTGGAGAGTGCCATGCATTTATGGACCAATGACCATGAGCCTTGTGAAAGGCTGCCTACTGATTAAGTTCAGAAAATTCTAAGTGGGAGAAGAGCAAGATCCTTCAACAGTGCAATGTGGCCTGCACTCTTACTGACTTGGAGAAATGCAAAGGTTGTTTATATTTTAAAAAAATCTAAACCTGGGAAGTCTGTATTATTTACAGGGGACCATGTCATTTTGTTATTTTCTAGCCTCTAAGCTTTGCATACTTAAAAAAACCCAAAAAACAAAACAAAAACAAAAAACCCAGGCAAACGAAAATAACAGGCAGCTATGAGGACCACAAAAGTCTCCCAAAGACTGGATTTATCATGTTTTGTAAACTCTGCTAGCTTGCTAACATCACTGTTTGGATCTACTGTTTAAATGACCAGAGGAAATTATTCAAAAGTTATGTTGAAAGAAATCCATTGAATTCTTAAAAACTCTATTCTCTCCAAATCATATTAGCTTCTAAAATTAATCAGCTTACTCCTTCTCCCTTCTAAAAATATTAATACCAAAATTATTCTGTCAATTTCTATCATTAGAGATTAGTATGCTCTCAATGTTTGTGTCCCACCATTCATATGTTGAAATCCTACCACGTAACGTGATAATATTAGGAGGTGTGGCCTTTGGGATTTGGTTAGGTCATTAGGGCAGAGCCTTTATAATTGGGATTAATGTCTTTATACATAGTTCCCTAGCCCCTACCCCACCATGTGAGGATATAACAAGCACTTTGCAACCCAGAAAAGTGTCCCCACAGGAACAGGACCTTCCTGGCATACTGATCTTGAACTTCTAGCCTCTAGAACTGTAAGCAATAACTTTCTGTTGTTTATAAGACTCTCAGTCTATGGTATTATGTTATAGCAGTGTGAATGGACTAAGAGATTCATTGCTTTGTGCTCCTGTGTTTTTCTTTTAAATGTTAAAACTTTAATGGGATACCATACAAAGTGTGAATTAATTAAATCAAAAGCTTCCTTACAAACAGCTAGTTTATGGAACTGCTTGAAGAAAATGGAAGATACAATGGAAGAAAAGAAAGAAAAAATACTGGAACACAAATGAGTCTGTATTGGTTGCCATCCTGGTAGAGCCAATCAGAAGTCAGTAAAGGGAGAAATAGATCTGAGATAAGAATTAATCATGTGGCTACAAAATATTCATGGATTATTTTAATCACTCTTGTCTCCTCCTTGCTTCCTACATTCCTTCTTTTAGAATTTTAGAATTCTTTTAGAATTCCCTCTTCCACTTAGAATTTTAAGAGCAATAAACTATGCTTTTCGCACTTAAGAAACTCATGGTTAATTAAGGAAAACAGCATCAAAGGGAACTAACTATAATCCAATTTCAATGTCGAGGGAACCTCTGGCAACAAGTGGCTAAGTTTATGAAGTCAGCAAAGAATCAGAAAATGTTTCATTTGGAGATTGAAGAATGCCTTCTTAACAATTTATTTGATCTCACAGTAATGTCCTGCCTAAAATTCAAAGTTGTATTCAAAATATAGCCTCTCATACAAATCAATGAGAGTGGAAATATTGAAGCAGGCTACTGAATTGTTAATGGGTCCCAGTTTTATAACCTTTTTATAAATCTTTTAATTTCTTTTAGGACAAATGAGAATAGAGCACTTGCCTAAACCCATAAGTGCTAGGATTATCCTCAAAATAGTAGGTTATGGAAAAACTCTTATTTAAAAAAAAAAAGAAATTTAGTTGATTAGTCATGTTAAAATTACTTTAAACCTCTTTTGTCCCTATTCACTACAGATTTATAATTCAAATGCTTTAGTCTGAATGTGCATAAAGTAAAATTTGTAAGCCAAACAGCCAATACAGAAATTAATATATAAATCACCCTATTAAACTAAGGTTTTATTACAAATTCATTATAATTCAAACCATATTTATTAATTAGCTTATCTTAATTTATTTCATAGTTATTCAAAATTTACTATTATAACATAAATGATAGTGGATTATACCACATATATTAGATATAGTTTTGAAGAAAATAAATGAAACACAATTCTAGATCATCAAAGAATAGAGTATACATATAATATATATATACATATATTACATATAAAATGTATCTATAAAGTATATCTGTTACAAATAATATATTGCAAACATGCATGACTATATACAGATACATTTATATACAGATGTAGATATATAAATAAATATATACTATATAGATATAGATATCTACCTAGATCTATATCTATATCATCTATCTATATCATTATATGTCAGTATTAGTAGAAGCTGGAGATAACAAAATAAAAGATCCAGTTTCTGTCCTTCAGTATTTTGCAGTCTAACAAAGGTAAAAGACAAACCAACAATTGTACTATAACTGATGTTGCTGTAGGCTACATTAAGAGAGGTTCACACTTCAAACTCCCAGAATCCTGGAAGGCTTCCTGGTGGTGATTAGATTACGTCTGAATTGAGCTTTGGAGGATAAATAGATGCTAGATGGCTAAGAAAGGTATAAGCATTGTAGGCTGGGGTTTCTAGCATAATTTCGACAAAAAAACAGTTTTCTTTACATTATTTTTCTTGGGGACAAACTCATTCATGCTTGTATAGCAATGAATAAGAATTAATCACCCAGTTTAAGTAAATCAAAAAGTGACAAGATTCAGGTTGCCCTTACATTCAAGTGCTTAATGGGTATAAACACTGTGTGCATGGAATGACAAAATATACTAAGGAAGTGAAGCGTATGAGGGAAGAAGTCTAGAGAGATTTTGAAAGAATATGTACATCATAATCCTAGCAAAACCATATTTGTTAAATTCCAAGTAAAAATGAAAAATGGCTTGAAGAAATCTGCTAAAAGTAAAGATAGAGAGGATAGGATAGATAACAGTTATTTAGGATGTGAAATTGACAGTGTTAAGTAATTTTTTAAAAGGTCTGGGAAAGGGAACCCAAGGTGACTCCCAATTTCCCACGCTTGCTGTCAGAGTCCATGCTGGTGTCATTCACTGAAATGGAAGTTTAAAGAAATGATTTTGGGGAAGGAGATGAAGCATTACATAATGGACAGGTGAGTTTGAAGTCCTTTGACAAATATAGGAGGAGATGCAAAGTAGGACACATTCATGTCTTTTCTTCACCTCAAGGAGGGTATCTGGATTGAGAAAAGCAGAGGCCTAAAGCAAGATCATGCTTTTGTTTAAAAGAAAAAGTCAAGAACCATATGATTTCACTGATATGTGGGATATAAAACTGAAAACAATAAAGGAACAAGACAAAGAAAGAAACAAAAGCTCATAGATATAGACAATAATTCAGTAGTTACCAGAAGGTAAGGGGGGAGGGTGGTGGTAGATGAGGGTAAACGGGATCAAATGTATGGTGATGAAAAGAGAAATGACTTTGGGTGGTAAACACACAATGTAATACATAGATGATGTATTATAGAATTATATACCTAAAACCTATGTAACTTTACTAACCATTGTCACCTCAACAAACTTTACTTAAAAAAATAATAATAATAATTGGTACAGCATTAGAGATACAAGAAACAATTGCAATATTTGAACAATCTAATCTTTAAAAAAACAAAAATGAGGGAAAACTAAAAACTCCATAAGGTGTACTGTTTTTAACTCTTTACAACATAGACTGCTTATGAAAACCATTAGACTTAGTCATCAGTAATGGGCAGGAAAATATAATTGCCTGTTGCACATTTAGAAAATGTAGAGGCAAGTTTAATTGAAGTGTTGAGAGAGCATGATGTTCCGATGTGAGAAGAGTAGCCACATATGCAGTTTGTGGATTAAGCTATGTGTGGGCAATTTCAGAATAGCTATTAGTAATGTACCTATGGATATTTGTAAACCAGGAATCCCTGGCTGATGATCTGATTATCAGAACAATTACACTGATGAATGATGGAAAACAAGATAACAGAATCATTACCAAGTGCCTATTCACCAGGCCTTATACATGTTTTCTTGCCAGGTAGTAGTTATTTGTCTGCATACATGAGAGTATTACCTCTGAGAACTTGAATGACATACCCAAAGTCAAAGAGCCAGAGATATGATTAGTTTCCAAACCAGAAACTAATTTCTCCCCTGATTTCTAAGGGAGAATGATGGCATTATCTCAGAAATAACACACTCAAAATGTTTTCTGAATGGGTGACTGAATGAATGACTGAATCACTGATTCCCTTGATAATCAGAGCACTTTTACCTGTCTATAAAATTCAGAACTTTTTGGTGAGTTAGGAAAGGGCCTCCTTGCTGTGGAAGATGCAAATCAGGTACTTTAAAACTACAGAATTTTATGTGAAGCCGGGAGAGTATTGCTGTGTCAGTGGCTTCTTGAAGGCTGCATTTGCATTTCAGATTTACTTAGTGGAAAATGACTTGTTGAGGAAGTAGGATTCCAAGCATTCTTTTAAGTGTTAGGGTTATTTAAACAAACCTAGGGTTATTTAAACCTATACTGGGTAATCTGTATTAATTTCAATGTTTTCTCCCTCATAATTGACTTGACCTGAACCTCATTTATTTTGTGAAGAAACAGGAGAACAATCATTACTTGAAAAGCAAATTGCTGAGCAGAAGTTTATCACTGAGTGCTCCAATTACAATCCAATAAATAACAGGCTCAAAAGGGAACTTCTACTTCAATTCTATAAAACACACACAGGAACATATGCACACACAAAATTATATATACACATGTAAAATGCATTTTAATAGTGCACACAGATTTTTGAGGATTTTTTCTTTCAAAGGCACACAGATTAGAAAAAAAAACAGTTTAATAGGCTTTGGTAGACTTATAAATTTATGTAACACCTTGGTGGGAATTTGTTAATGGAGGTTGTTCAAAAAATTAAAAATAGAACTACCATAACCCAGCAATTCTATTGCAGGGCTTATCTCTGAAGTAAATGAAATCACTATCTGGAAGAGAGTGCTGCACCTCCGTGTTCACGGAAGTGTTACAATAGCTAAGACATAGAAATAACATAAGGGTCCATTGATGGGTAAATGGAAGACGAAAATGTGGTATACATATACAATGGATTCTTGTTCAGCTATACAAAAGAAGGAAATCCTGTCAGTTGTGACAACATGGATGAAACTTGAAGGAATGATGCTATGCAAAATAAGTCAGACAAAGACAATACTGTATGATCTCACTTATATATGGAACCTAAGAAATGAACTCAGAGAAACAGAACAGATTGGTTGTTGACAGAGGTGGCAGGCAGGGAGAGGGGTGAAAATAGGTGGAGGTAGTCAAAAGGCACAAACTTTCAGTTATAAGATAAATAAGTTCTGGGGTATAAGGCACAGCATAGTGACTATAATTCACAATATTATAATGTACATTTCAAAATTTCTAAGACAGCAGGAGGTAAAAGTTCTTGTCACATAAAAAAAATTGTAACTGTAAGGTAAGGAATGTTCATTAAACTTATTGTGGTAATAACTTCACAATAAATACATATAACAAATCAGTCATTATGTTGTACACCCTAAACATATACAATGTTATATGTCAATTATATCTCAATAAAACTGGGGTAAAAAAAAAATCTCATGGTCACCAAAAGATATATGAAACGTTTGTCAAGTAAATATCAGGATTGAGTTGACAACTTTTTCAACAGGAATTAATTAGTTGTTAGAATAAAAAACAAACAGACAAAGAAACTTCTACCAGTGATTCGTGTAAAGATTGGATATAAAACAATATTGATACTAACTAGGTTTAAATTTTTTGTTAAAAATTCAATTGAGACATGAAATACTAGGTAGTACTCCATGCTCAGATTTCAAAATATTGGGTGTTAACTATCTTAGTAGAAACAGAATTAGCAGTAGCATTGTAAAGTTTTATATGTGATATTATTGACCCAAAATATATTCTATCTGATAAAATGCTTTTGATAGGGAAGGAAGGCAGAAAGTCAATACTGCTTTAAGTAAGCAAGGCAATTTATTGACTTGTGAGATTGCAAAGATCAGAGGTAGGACCGGCTTTAATCATGGCATCACTGGAAGTTTGCTATACCAATCAATCCTCCAGTTCTTAGTTCAACTTACTCGAACATGTTAGTTTCATCTTAAAATTAGTTCCCCTGATAACAAAAATGGCTGCAGTGGCTTCTGACCTCACATACTGTCCCTGCAACATCCACAAGAAGGAAAAATCACTTTACTTTTACACCCCTCCAAGGGGAGAAGAAATAGATTTTTGTTTCTATGTTTTTTGCGTGTTTTTTTCCCCTAGAAACCCCAAAAAACTACTACTGGCATGTCATTGTTTCTTACTGTATTATTAATTCATTCTTAAGACCTCACTGGACACAGAGGTGTGAAGTAAAATGGATGACTTCAGAAAATCAAAGCCTACTCTTGTTTCTCTTGCAGGAAGTTAAGCTTATTCATATCTTATGTCTGAATTCTGTGAAAGGGAGGGTTCTGCAAAGGAAAACCCATGAAAAGGGGAGAATGGTGATAGTTAATAGGAGAGTAGTAGAATAAATTAACATAATGAGATGCTGAAAAAAGCATGGATGGGAGGGGAGTTGGGTGCAGGGTAAAAAGGTGAGGGGATTAAGAAATACACATTCATAGTTACAAAATAGTCATGGGGATATAAAGTAAAAACTAGTGTATAGTGTATACACTATATATAGTGTATAGTGCCAGGTGTGTACTAATCAGGGGTATCACTTTCTCAATTATATAAATGTCTAATCATTATCCTGTACACTTGAAACTAATATAAAATAACATTGAGCGTCAACTCTAATTGAAAAATTAAAAAAGGGAATAAAAGATAAAGAAGAATAAGAGGTTCAAAGTTCCAGATATAAAACAAATAAGTGTTGGGGATGTAATGTACAGCATAGAAATATAGTCAATAATATATATTGTGATAGCATGGGACAGTGTCAGTTGGTCGCTAGACTTATAATGGTGATCACTTCTTTAGCACAGGGAATATAATCAATAATGTGGTAATAACTCTATATAGTGCTAGGTGGGTATTGTTGAATAACTATGATGTACATGGGAAAATAATATAATACTGCATGCTAGCTATATTTTAATAAAATCTTAAAAAGAAGAAAACACCATAAAAAAATTACCTGTGAGTAGGATGAATTAAAATGAGGCAAAATAGGTAAGAAACAATTGCAATAACTCAGATTCAACATAATAAAAGCTTTGACCAAGAAGTTAGCTGTGGTAATGAAGAAAGAAACATGTATGAGAGTCTTAAAACTATAAGAACAATACATGCACACTGAGTCTTCCCTGAACTGCAACGATGCTATTTAGAGCTATGAAAAGACAATGCAATATAATTTTTATACATGATACCATACTATAAAAATTGATCCTGTTTTGAGAGCACAATTTTAAGAGGAACTAGAGAAAAGCAACAAAAATGGCAAAACACATGGATATGTGACCTTTGGTCTTAACTCTAAATCCACTATGGCTGTATGGGGACCCATTAGGTAACTGTAATGATATTATCACAGCAGCAAGTATGACATGGCCAAGATGATGAACCTGAACACACAGTAACTAGCAATGTTGAAAATGAGATCTCTGTTCAAAATCAACTTTATGAAAATTTGTCACATGGATAGAATCTGATGGCCTTTGAGACCATTTGGAATAAACCCTAAACAGAAATCTATCCAGGGGGCATTATTTTGCCATATCATTCAAGAATTAAATGGGGATTTTTTTTTTTTTTTTTGCTATTGTCAGGGAGGAAGAAAATTTTTT
Source organism: Rhinolophus ferrumequinum (assembly GCF_004115265.2). NCBI lineage: Eukaryota > Metazoa > Chordata > Mammalia > Chiroptera > Rhinolophidae > Rhinolophus > Rhinolophus ferrumequinum. The sequence goes on along the minus strand of NC_046294.1, from coordinate 69,623,926 downwards.
AGATCCTTTAGGTTCTACTGGCTGGTCTAAAAATTTAATTGACATGAGACAGATTGTTAATGGGAGAAAATAACCAAATTTAATTACGTATTTACGAGAACCCCATATATCTGAGAGAGTCAGAGACCCCACATAATTCGGAAGTACAGAGACAGCTGGATGACTTGCTGGATGATTGGCACATACAGAATAATTGTGAATTCTGGAAAGTACCCTATCTCATGACATAGGTACATGGGGAAGACCTTTTTATAGCATATATGAAAATATGATTTAAATAAAGGTATTATATATATAATTTTAATATATTAATACTATAAACCTGAATCAATCAATAACTTTACATTTTTATTATATCTTTAAGATTTTAAATAGTAAAATACTTATCTTTGTACTATTTAGAATTAATTTATAACTTAAATATGAGCAAGCACATAACAACTTTCTTAAATGTGTGAAAAAATTATCAGGTATTTGTTCTTCACTTTTAAAAATAGTCTTTTATTTATAATCCCTATTTCCCTAAGGTAGAGATGAATATCATGGGAATAAAAGATAAATGTAAAGTACTGGAATTAAGTGACATCTTTATAACTGGTGATAGAAGTGAGAACAGGCCCATCAACTTAGTCGGCACCTGTTCAGTGATAAAAGGAAGTCTATGATTTCACCATTGTCAACTCTGGTAACTTAATTCTCATGGACTATTTCAGACTAGCAGACTGGAAAAAAAATTGTGTGAAACTTCTATTTTCCACAATAGACTTTTTTTCTCCCCAGAATCCCTGAAGCTTTAAGCTATTTCTTTAAGCTATTAAAGTTAGATCAGTTTCTTGGACTCCATTACCAGAATGTAACAAGGTTTTCTTCATCTTTTAAACTCAGTATCTCAAGAATGTTAGTGCATTGTAAAGTAATGATTTATTCCAATTAAGATGAAAGGTATCCAGTTCAAAGATTTAGCATTGGCATTAAATATGTTAGACGAATGGATGTATTTCAGGATTAAGTCCATTTAAGCTCTACTAGCATGATATGGCCTGGCAGGAAAGCAAAAAGGTACCACTATTCCATTATTTTGGAGTTAAACCTTAAATACTAAACACACAAATTTTTCTAAAGATTAACAAGCTTTTAAATTAGGCCTTGATTTTCCAAATAGAGTTGAAATTACTTCTAAATTTTATAGAATCCTATAGAGAGAGCGTCTCATCATGTACAGGGGAGAATTCTAAAGCCTCTGACTTGATGTTTCAGAATGGTGCTACGTCAAAATTAAATAAATGTGTAGGCACCTCTATAAATTTTCATTCTCAGGAAAATAATTTCCTTCAGTATCTCTTTTCTCTGTAATAAATGATCACTAGCAATAGAGACATCAACATCAGAACAAGTATAAAAATTAATATGGTTGTATATGTTATTTTTGAAATTTGGTATATTTAGTAAATCTTACTGAAATCTTATAGAAATTCAAATATTGCATTAAATTAATGCTCATAATGATTCAAAGTGCTGATCACATGTAAGAAAAGTGGATCCTTTATCACTCTATTTGTTCAAAAATATATAGGCCAAACATTTGTGCGAATTTCATTTTTTCAGAGGGAGTTTCCTTGAACGCTCCGATTTCTCTCATTTGTCATTATTGATCACTTTATCCTGCTTTAGTTTTTCTCAACACTTTTTACTGATATTATATATTAATTTGTTTATTCTGAGTATCACTAAAACGGAACTTCGGGTCACTGTTATACCCCTAGAACTTAAGGTTCACAATTAATATTTGTTAGCTGAATTCGTAAAATCATGGTAATGTATTTTCAAGAGCCATGGATTTGGAATTATATAATTTGGTTGGATGTATCAATCATAATAGCAAAAGATGAAGGATTATTGATACTTAATAACCTAATATATACAATGAAAATACTAATAATGACATTTACTAGGTTTGTTGACTGAATGCATCAAAGGAGCCCAAATGAAAGTACTCTATACAGTGCGCTACTGTTTACTGAGATTAATTGTTATCACTGTCATTGATCTGACTTTATCTTTTGAACCAGTGATTTAAACCAAATTTTAATTCTATCACTTTCTTTAAACTATTTTGCTTTCCAAAAAAGAAGAAATAAAACTAACGGCCTCAGATAATCTTTAATCAACTCACATATTATCAATTATGTAACTAAAAATATAAACAAAAATCAAACTGAAAAAAGTTAAAAACTGGGCTCTATCATATCTCTGTAGCACTAATAACCTTCCTTAGAGGCATATCTTTTCTAAAGATTTTTGTATCTATCTATCTGTCTATCTATCTATCATTTATCTATCTATCTATCTATCTATCTATCTATCTATCTATCTATCTATCTATCTATCATCTGTCTATCTTTACTCATCAAAAGAGACAAGAATAAACAAATTGCTGAAATAGGTGTAAACATGGATTCCTGAGCAATGAAGAATGTTCTACCAGTTTAGAAGACTGAAAAGAACAAGCATGAAAGGTTGGGGGCAAGGAAGTATTAATATGTAAAATAGGTAATTGATGTACCTATGCATATGATCACAAAACATGTAGATCCTTGTTTTTCATGGTAATGCTCATCAGAGAGAACTACTCAGAGAGAAGACTTTCAACAATGAATGGACATGACCCATTCCATAGGTGTCACCCAGCTTCTCTCTTCAGCAACCCCACCTCTGTGTGTGTGTGATGGGAAGAGCGGGTCCATGGTGGCAGGAATAACATGAGCTCAATAGGAATGAATGAACCTCTCGGTAAGGATGGTGGAGTTACTGTCACTGCTGAATGTGAGGTTTTCCAACAACAGAGACCACAAATGAGCCTTCATTATATCAGGATTCTTTCAAGCAACCGGGTCTCAAGTTATCCAACTTGAGCATAGGAACTCTTCTATGCTAGAAGGGACACTGTTTATCTTTAGCAGCTTCAATACTTATATAGGATATGCATTTATCTTTCCTACCTGAGGTACCCCTGTCTACACCACTACCCAAGGGCTTACAGAATACCTGATTGTTTGGTATGTAATTCCACATGACATTGCCTTACACGAAAACACATATTTTCTAAAAACATAGCTATTACCATGAGCACATGAACACAAAATGCACTGGAAATACTGTGTTCCTCATTAAAACAGCCAGCCTAGTACATAGTGAATTAGACTACAAAAGCCTCAGTTAAGATGCCAATTCAGAGGAAATATCCAGCAGCACTGAAATACTTTCTTTCTGGAGATTATATATATATATATATATATATATATTAAATATACATATATTAAATATGTATATATACACACACACAGAGAGAGAGAGAGAGAGAGAGAGAGAGAGAGAGAGAGAGAGAGAGGGGAATCATTGATTAATATGATCTCAATAATATATTGGAACAAGGGGTGATTCCTTCTACCCTAACTTCCAGCGTCCTCCTTACATAATTATGTACCTGCTATACTTGCCACCTCAGACTTTGCTGTATGAAAGTCCTGGTTACTAGGGTAGATATACTTTCACCAGGGGTTACAACAAGGATTTTTCAGGAAGCTGCAAATATAACCAATTCACTTTGGGTCCCCTGTAAGCTAGAAGTCTCATAACTAACAAGAACTAAACTTACTGCTTGGAGACAGGATAATCAGGGTAGGGAAGAGAATGTCTGGAACCCAGAGGGTTTCACTGGGGCAATGCTTGGGGCTGCTCTGCCTGGCTCACTGAACCAGTACATGGCAATTGCAGCAACCGTGGCCTGGAAAAGGACACTACAGGACACTACTACGGTAGTGTCCGAACTCTCAAGAATAAAGGTCTACGATCACTCCCCCGGTCAGAGTGTAGAGTAGCCAAAGTACTGGCTGAAGGTGATGGGCATCTAGAAGTATGGTGGAAAAGAGAGAAAATGAATATTAATAATGGTGCGAGGACAGATGAGATGAAGCAGCAGAGGCTGTAGCTTATGTACGTCACTGATCCTTTCTCCTTAAGTCTTTCAGAGACTGAGGGAAGTTAACACCATGAGGGAGACTATGATTGATTGGATTTTACTCCTGCCCTTCCTGACTCTGCTTGAAAAAGAAATGAGGGCATCCTTTTTTCACAATTATGGAGGTCCCATATTATAGTATAAAAGCTAGATATGGAGGGCAGTAGTGTATCTCTGTGGTGCTATGGCTGGAATGTATCATTCTTCCTACATTTACCACTTAAGGTCTTCCAGGCCTTACCAGTGGTTTGTTTTAGTTGCCACTATGGTGATTTGATCTGTGTGGGCTCTCATATACTTTACACGAGGACAGCCTCACAACTTCTTGCCTCATGCCTGCAGCTCCGACCTAGTGGATTCCCTGAAGATGACTCCATGGGACTCTGCTGGGTGCTCGCATATGCACAAACTGGATGTAGTCATGTGTTAACACCCAGTGGGGTCAAACTTTATCAATGAGAGATGAGAAACCATGGATACATTCTTCTATTTTTCTCACCCCATAATAATCAGCTCATATAAACTGAGAAACAGGATAATTGAATTTTATGGGGACATCCTAAAGGGATGCAACAATCAGTTAGCAGCAGGCAGCTTGCTAAAATATCCTATTGACTCTGCCTCCTAACCTACATTACTTTCTTGTCTCTCACGTCTGCCCTCTGGCATTGCATTACCTAATAAGTAATAGCAATTAAGCCCTCTTCCTCAGACTATGTTTTCTGGGGAACCCAGGATAAAATAAAAATCTCTTTTGGAATTGCATAATATTTCTAACGTAAGAAAAGTGTACTGAAAGTGTATTTTGAAGTTGTAAGAACTGTGAATAGAAATGACACTGGTATCCTTTACTAAATGATTATGTATGGACTTTACGTTCAGAGTGACATGCTGTTTATAAGTAGATTATTTTTTATTTTTCTCATTTTATTAATTTATGTACTGATTTAAGGCCCATATAGTGGGCACCTTCTATGCTTCTTCTGTATATGAAATTAGGTTTTTTCTGTATATGAAAATCTATGGATTTTGGTAAAATTTATCACCTATTTTTAAGATTAAAATAACAGGATGACTTTACTATTTGAAAAGTTATGAGCCTACTAAATATAATTGCCAAATATATTTTTAAAAGAAAAACTTAGTAATTCTTTTTCTGTGTAGTCTATCATGTTTATCATATTACTAAGTAAGACATCTAAGAAGTAAAATAATATGTCCGAATTCTGGGAGTGAATATGTCCAGCTATAACAAAATATTTAAATGAAGGGTAACTTTGAAATTTAAGAGCAAGCCACTTGTTTCAATCCCCTCATATCATACAAAATCATCTGTCTTTCTTTTTTAAAGTTTTTCTATTTTAAGTTCAATCCCTCTCTCAGTCTCACGCTTTTTCTTGCTCTCACTCTTTCTCTTTCATCTCTTATATTCCCACAGTCTCTCTGTTGGAGGGCATGCAGTAGAAATATGACAACACAAGGATCTTTCTGAATTCCTTCTGTAATTGTATCAGCTCTTGGCAGAATCTATATTGCAGAATAGATGTCTTACTCCAACATTCATATAAATATTATCTTAGCTTGATCCTTGTGTTAAAATAATACATATCATAAAATGTATAGACTCTGTAATATTGTAGGGAATTCAACTGGAAGCAAACTATATCATGTGATAAGCCTTCATTAATCATAGGTGTCACTATTAATAAATAAAGCAACACTGAGTTTTCCTAAGGGCAGGAACCATTAGAGAGAAAGAGGAGTTAAATGTACACACACACACACACACACACACACACACACACACACACAATCACATATTCTTTATATATAAGTCATATATATATATATATATATATATATATATATATATATGAGAGAAAGAGTTAAATGTATATATATAATCAGATATTCTTTATATATATATAAAATATACACATATTTTATATATATATAAAATCACATACACATAAGAGTAAATATGATGGTATAAACTATTAAATTGTGCTCTAAATCTTTAGAGGGATAATATTTCATTGTTTTAATAGCTTCACTTTGTCATGTTTACACACCAGAATAAACAGTGCTCTATTGCATTTGAGGGCTGATTTTTATCCAAACACATGACTCTCTGGAGTAATGAAAACTCACCTAAATGTCATTTAACCCACTTCTTGGCCGAGTAACCTGTAGTTCAGCAAGTAGTGTACAAAGAATAGTTATTTGATTGGCACCTACTTGCTCCAAGAGGAATGCCTCTAATTCAGAGAAACCCAAACTAATAAAAAAAATAGGCAATTGTACCACTGCATTAAAAGAGAAAAAAAGGGAAAATGAAGGCATTATTTTCTTTTAAATAAAGAGTAAATAAAATATTTTTATCTTTAGCAAGTCACAGAATAGGCTCTGTATGGGTTTTTGCTCTTGTTTGAGAAAAGCCATATCATATGATATTCAATTAAGGTTTACAAATGTGATTCCAATATTTTAGTTTGTTTTCTGTAATAAAGCATTTGTAGACTTCTAGACTTCAGAATAATGGCATTTTCCCCTGCTTTTCAATAATTTTCAACCAATTCACACATATCTTTTTTGTTAATTACATTATTGATTCTCTAGGAATCAACCTATCCTGACACGACAATTAGCAATAGTCAGAACATGTGAGTTTTGTGACATGACTGGACAGATTCTCACTGATCTGTTTCTCTTTGCAATGCACAGAGAGAAACTACATTTTCCACAATTCTATGTAATTCACTTGGTATCCCATGACCATTTCTGGATAATAGAATGTGGAAGGTAGGATGTACCTTACATTGTCCTGTTCCTGAAAATGTCCTGCAAGATCCTTGGCGAGGCAGCAGACCTCTACCCTTATGACTAAAAGGGAAGGATTTTGGAATGTCAAAAACACATAGTAGAAGGATTTTGGAGTCCAGCATCACCTATAGATAAAAGGTTCCCAGGAGTGATCCCTCACTAGCATAAGACAATTAAGTAAGAAAAAAAAATAAGAAAATAATTTTTTGTTTAGTCAATCCACTGAAATTTGGAAACTATTCATTGTAGTAGGTAATGGTAAATACCTTTATTATTATAGGGTCAAATACAGTGATCCTGAAGGTCAAATATAGTTATTAGAACTACAATAGCAGGGCAAGTTGATGTGTATAACTCTCAACTAATTTTTATCATCTCATATACATTCGCCTAGCAAAGTTTCATTGAACAAAGATGAGACACTCAACTCTGATTTGTGGGATCTCTAATAAGCTGAACACTTGAACTATGGAAAATCATAACCCTTAATGGGACGTGAAACCAGGTTTCTTCTTCTTTAATTTCCAAACATAGATTCTACCTGAAGTTATTTTACCTCGCAGGAAGGAATATATTACCTTTATATTACACTATCATTCTGCCCAGTTATACTCCTAGATCTTCAATTTCTAGCTATTTGTAAAAATAGAGCTGGTGATTATTGTGTGAGGAGCTACTTTTAAAAGACAATATAAGGGTACACTGAAAGTATTAGTGATATGCTGAAATCAGGTTATATTTTTTAAATTAAACAAACAAAAAAGAAAAGTAATTAGGCATTCTGGAGGGAGTGTGTGTGTGTGGAGATAACATACAAGAAAGTTATAGAAAATACATTTTAAGCAAGTGAATATATGTAGTGATTATAATAATTGATGGAGTTTAGAGAGAAACAATTTGACTGAAAGGCTATGAACATTATACATAGAATGATAGGGCTAGGGACATTGGATCTATAGTGAAAAAAAATCCTAGCACACTACTTTTCTGCAGTAAAATAAATACATAAATAAGGTAATAAATAAGTAACTAAATAAAATTCACACAAAGTATGTTGTTATTTTTAACATTTTAAAATTAGCCTACAATATAATACACAGAAGACAAAAATATTATCAGAACACAAATGTTTTTACCTCAGATTATATAGCAGTAAAGATAGATTTGCAAAATTTGGGAAGTAAAAGGGAGGAGTAGAGGTAAAGATAAGAATAGTAATGCTTGAGTTCTGGTTGAGATAGCAGAGTAGGAAAACTCTGTGTTTACTTTCTCTCACCACCACATTAAAATTACAACTAGACTACAAAATAACCAGCATTGAGAATTACCTAAAATCATGCTGAACCAAAGCTCTACAACTAAGGACACACAGAAGAAGCCACTTTGAGACTGGTAGGAGGGGCAAAGACATGGAACCTGCTGGTCCCATACCTGTGTGTGACCATTAAAAATTGGAAGAGATTTCCTGGCAGTGGAAGGAGCCAGAAGTCCCAGTGACACACGAGGCTTCCAGCCCAGGGTTTCACTGTCAGGGAGGGAAGTTTCCATAATTTCTGGTTGTGAACAAGAGCAGAGATTATGGATGAATGAGACGGAGGGTGGCTGCACTCTCAGGAACTCCTCTTGAAGGGTCTGTGCACAGAGTTACAGACAGAATTACTGGCTCTGAGCTCTAGCACTGGAGCCACATATGGAGAAGTTACAGGGACATACAAGGGGGAGTGCAAAACAGTTGTCTGGCTTCAGGATGAGGGAAGGAGGGGGCAACTCTCTTCCAGGTGGAGGAGCTGGCAGAAAACATTGTTCCTTTGTTGAGTCCTCCCCCTCCCTAGCATGCACACAGGATGCCTACATATCAGAATCTCTATCCAACTGGCTATCACAATTTGTTTGTCCCATGCTGGTGATTCTGACACGACAGCTCACCCAACTTTCAGGCACACCCAAGCTGCTTATAGTGGCTTTTTCATACAAACCTCTTTCCTTGCTTATGCTGCAGACTTTCCTAGGGTCTCTCAAAGGTTTATGGAATGCAGAGAAGCAGTCTTTGGCTGGAACATGTCCCATACCTCTAATAACTTGGCCTTCAGTGTGTCCACTCCCAGGAGATTCTAGGGCTGGCATGCCCAACGGCCAACTTAGGACCTAGTCAGAGCATCACCTGGTCCCCTTTAAGGACAATATACCCAAAAGGCAGACTGGGCAAGAACCAGAACAATACTACAGTAAATCCTGCTCCATATCGTCAGCCCCTGCACCAGAACTCTTCTAGTAGTCACAGCCAGTCCTCACAACAGTGAGCCCAAGGGTCAATCCCTACCATTGATGTGAAAACAGCAAACAAGGCTTAACTACAACAGGAGAGAACACACACCCACATAAGGGACACACCAGGAACACCCAACTCTGCTGACCAAGGAGACTGTGCCTCTGGGCCCCACAAAACACCTATTACATAACGTCACTATACTAAGACTAGGAGACATAGTTAGAACACAACAAAGATCCAGAAAGAGAACTAAAAAAAAATATGGAGACATAAAAATGGAGATAGAAAACATAAAAAGAACCAGTCAGAAATAAAAACTACAATAACTAAAAGGAAAAATACATTAGAGGGAATCAACAGTAGATTAGATGAGGCAGAGGACTGAATCGACAATTTCAAAGATAAGGCAGAAGAAAATCCTCAAACAGAACAGCAAAAAAAAAAAAAAAAAAAAGAATACAAAAAAATAAGGACAGTTTAAGAAGCGTCTGGGACATCAAGTGTACCGATATTCACATCATAGGGGTACCTGAAGGAGAAGAGAGAAAACAAGGAATTGAAAACATATTTGAAGAAATGATGATGAAAAACTTCCTTAACCTGGCAAATGAAATGGATACTCAAGCCCAGGAAGTCAGCATATCAAACAAGATGATTCCAAAGATGACCACCCCAAGACACATCATAATTAAAATGCCAAAGGTTAAAGACAAAGAGAGAATCTTAAAAGCAGCAGGAGAAAAGCAGTCAGTCATCTACAAGGGAGTTCCCATAAGACTGTCAGCAGAAAATTTCAGGCCAGAAGAGATTCCCATGAAACATTCAAAGTGATGGAAAGCATTCACCTACAACCAAGATTATTCTGCCCAGCAAAGCTATCATTTAGAATCAAAGGACAGATAAAAGTGTTTCCCAGACAAGAAAAATGCTAAAGGAGTTCATCACCACCAAACCAGTATAACAAGGAATCTTAGAGAGACTTCTTTAAGATGGGGGAAAAAAAAAAAAGGATCAAAAATAGGAATAAAATGGTAATAATTATATATCTATTAACAATCACTTTAAATGTAAATGGATTAAATGCCCCAATCAAAAGACATAGAGGGGCTAAATGGATAAGTAAACAAGGCCCTTACCTATGCTGACTTCAAAAGACTCTCTTCAGATCAAAGGAAACACACAGATTAAAAATAGATGGAAAAAGATATTTCATGAAAATGGAAACAAACAAAAAAGCTAGAGTAGCAATACTTACACCGACAAATTAGACTTTAAACCGAAGAAGACAAACAAGAGACAAAGAAGAATCTAGTAATCCCACTTCTGGGTATTTATCTGAAGAAACTCAAAATACTACTGGGAGGGAACATGTTCATCCCTTTTTTCATTGCAGTAATATTTACAATAGCCAAGATATGAACGCAACCTGAGTGTCCCTGAATGGATGAATGGATAAAGAGGAGGTGGTACATATATACAATGGAATAATACTTACTCATAAAAAAGAATAAAATCTTACTATGTGCCACAACATGGATGGACCTCAAGGGTATTTTATTGAGTGTAGTAAATCAGACAGTAAAAGACAAATGTTGTATGGTTTCACTTATAAGTGGAATGTAAAGAACAAAATAAATAAACTAAACAGAAACAAACTTATAGATACAGAGAACATTTTGATGGTTGCTTGATGGGAGGGGGTTTGAGGGTAGGTGAAAAAAGGGAAGGAATTAATTATTACACAGTAGTCATGATGATGTAGGGTATAGCATAAGGACTATAATCAATAATATTGTCATAAGTATGTATGGTGTCAGATGGGTACTAGATCTATCTGGCTGATAGATGGGAGGGGGTTTGGGGGACCAGTAAAAAAGATGAAGGGATTAAGAAATACAAATTGGTACTTATAAAATAGTCATGGGGATGTAAAATATAGGGACTATAATCAGTAATATGGTAATAACTATGATAGTGCCAGGTGGGCACTAGTCAGGGGTATCACATTGTATATAAATTATATAAATGTCTAACCACTATGCTGTACACCTGAAACTAATATAAAATAATATTGAATATCAACTGTTATTGAAATTTTTAAAAAGGGGAGAAAAGATAAAGGGGAATAAGTGGTTCAAAGTTCCAGGTATAAAAAAAATAAGTCTTGGGGATGTAGTATATAACATTGAAAATATAGTCAGTAATATTGTGATTGCATGGTATGGTGTCAGATGGTAGCTGGTTTTATCATAGTGGTCACTTCTTTAGCATACGGAATATAATCAATAATATGGTAAACACTATGTATAGTGCCAGGTGGTTACTGGTGAATAATTGTCATGTACACCTGAAAGTAATATAATATTTTATGTTAGTTATATTTTAATAAAAGTGTGTAAAAATAAAAAGAATAAGAGTAATAGTTCTAATATCTTCATATTTATATAGAGAAAATTCAAGTGATACTTTGGAAAATTAAAAGGTCACTATTTGTAGAGGAACATTGCTAGGGAAATACTGGAAATAATGCAAGGGTTTTACAGCTTCATCTCTCATAGCTAATAGTCAATAGATAATGTCTGGAATTAATGCAAGAAATAGCGATATAGTATGCAATTTAACATTATCGAGTTAACAAACAGGAGAAAATAAACATTTAACTCTGTTTAATTCTAGAAAATACATCTGCCATTCATGGGAGGTTTGTCAATAGATTTTGATTTTTATTATTGCTTTTAGTATTTAAATTTTTTAACCATATGCACATTTTACCTTTCTTTCTTTCTTTTTATTTTTAATGAGACATAGAAATGGCAAGAGAACAAAGAGAGGAAAAAAAGAAAAAGAATCAAAATAAAGTAGTATTCATAAGAAAGTACTGACCAGAAGGAGGCTGCCATAAGTGACAAAACATGGAATATTTAGAGACTTCTAACTATTCCTGAGTGCTGATGGAAACATAGGTGAACAGGTGATATGGGGTCAATCAGTCTTTCCCACTCTTTCATGACATCTGAGTGAGCCCTCTTTGTTAATGGGTGAATGGGAGAGCAGAAATTGTTTTGAACTCATTGAAAGTTGTCTTCTATTATATATTATGTTTTAAGGAGATGGTTTTTAGAAAGGCAAATTTTCGTAGGAGCCACGAAGTCACCTGGCTGGAAATAAATTAAGATATTTTTGATGTTTCATGTTATTAGATTTTGTTTTCCTGAAGGTTGAAGGTGATCCAAGTGTTGTCTAGTCACTGGGAAGTGTATTACGGACACCAAAAAGAAAAGCAACATGATGGAAGAAAAGAAATAGTCATAAGAAAGTTTTTGGCAAAGAATCTCATTCCCATTTCAAAATAATACGTTTTATTTTATAAACTCTTCTACAGGGTCACCTGGCTACCCAAGTGATAAGTCAATATTTGCCTCATCCCTATAGTGATCCAACAGTTATTGACTAATAAGTTCTTGGTACCAGATAATGAACATCTTGTCTATGGTCATTTCTCTACAGGCATCTGCTACATTAAATAACTTGTCATAGTGCAGAGATGATAAATAGAGATGACTCCTGGGAATTCTGGAATTTCTCTTTGTTAAATAGTTCCCTATACTGAATCTCTCTCCCTCTGATGGTCTTTAGGTTCTCAAGTACATCTTACCATTTTGTTAATCCATCAACCTTTGCTATATAGGCACTTCATCTTAACACATGGAGGATACATAACAGAACACTCTACTCCCCATTTGAGCACACAGAGCCAAACAACATGTCTTTGTTATCTGCCAGATGTAAAAATAATTGGGTTATTTTCTTGATTTTTTGCTCTCAACATCTGCTCTGCTACCATTTTCATTTTAATGTGGCTACCTTATGCTGTTGCAGTGTGAGTTTTAAGGCTCTTTCCAGAATTCCAAATGGAAAAACAGGCACAGGTCCTCTATAACCTTGGTTTCCCTAAACTTATCTAGGGATTCTATAATGTACTGCCCCAATCTATAAGCCTTCTTTCTCATCATTTTACACCCAGTGAAAATTAAAAAAAAAAATTATCTGTATAATAAGAAAATATTTCTATGTGTGCTATTCCTTCACCACTGTATAACTTTTGTTTAGCCTCTGCACTCTGAGCTTCAAATATCTCTGTTAATGATCAAAATAATGTTTTTTGAAACTAAAACAACATACAAACAATTGGGTCTAGAACTATCTGAGAGATGACAACAGATATTTATTAAAAATAATCTTAACTGAACTAGGCTCATGCAAGCAGAAAAGGCCAAGTTAAATATGAGAATTAACTAAAACATGCCTTAAAAATAATAATGAGTAACAATAAATTGTTGGGGAAACAGACAGTGGATAGTAGTTGTGATTAGCAGTGGAGTGACTGAATCCAAAAGATTCAAATTCATTATAAAACTAAGATGTAGATATAGAGACAGACCAATTTGTGTAGTTATAGTCCATGATTACAGAGAAAGAAAGAATGTTTATAGTTTTTCCAAACTAAGTAAATAAAAATGATTATTTTATTGCCTACTATGGGTAAATGCATTGAGTTCTCTACTCATCAACCCTCCATGATTTTAGAGTGTAAAGAAAGAACACAAGGAGTAACTTCATTGTTGTATAGATGTCCAAAGTATAATTCTGACATAATAGTATTAAAACAGAAACTCAGTTTTTTGGTTTTTGTTTTCCTTGTCAAATTAATTTCAAACATTCTGATTACACAATAAAACATTACATTTATTGCTAGTGAATCTTTTTTCTTTCAGTCATATTTTTTTAACTAATAAAATTTATTTTTTAGAACAGTTTTAAGTTCACAGCTAAGTTGAGTAGAAAGTACAGAATTCCTGTATGACCCTTGTCTCTATACTTACAACACCCCCTTCCCAACTGACATCCCACACAACAGAGGTACACTTGTTACAATTGATGAACCTACACTAATATATCTTTATCACCTGAAGTCTACAGTAGTTTATATTATGGTACACTTTTAGTGTTGTTAATTCTGTGGATTTTGACAAATGTATAATGACATATATCCACCCTTATAATATCACACAGAATTCTTTCAATGCTGTACAAATCTTCTGTGCTCTTCCTATTCATCCCTTCCACACTCCTAATCCCGGTCAACTGCTGATCTTTTTACTATCTTCATATTTTGCCTTTTCCAGAATGTCATATTTTTAGTTGGAATCATATAGTATGTAGTTGTATAAGTTTGTCTTCTTTCACTTAGCGATATGCATTTAAGTTTCCTCTTTGTCTTTTCATAGCCTATTAGCCGATTTCTTTTTAGACTTAAAAATATTCCATTTTCTGAATGTACTACAGTTTATTTAACCATTTACCTAGTGAAGGGCATCTTGGTTGCTTCCAAATTTTGGAAATTAGGAATAAACTTGCTATAAATATCTGTGTGCAGGATTTTGTGTGAACATAACTTTACAGCTCCTTTGGGTAAATACCAAAAAGCACAAATACTGGATTGTACGATAAGAGCATGTTTAGTCTTGTAAGAAAATGCTAAACTTCCAAAGTAGCATTGCCACTAACAATGAATGAGAGTTCCCCGTGGTCCACATCCTTGCCAGCATTTAGTGTTATCAGTGTTTTGGACTTTGGTCATTTTAATAAGTGTGTGTTGGAACCTTATTACTGCTTTAATTTATAACGCCCTAATGACATATGATGTTGAATATCTTTTTATATGCTTACTTTCCATCTATATATATATTATTTGGAGAGATATCTGTTTACATTTTGTTCTCATTTTAATTGGGTTGTATATTTTCTTATTAATGCAATTTCAGAGTTTTTGAATGCTTTAGATATCAGTCCTTTAGCAGATATGTCTTTTGCATTATTTTCTCCCCATCTGTACCTATCTTCTCATTCTCTTAACATTGTCTTTGCAGAACAGAAGTTTGATTTTAATGAATTCAAGCTTATTCATTATTTTTTCATGGATTGTGTACCTGGTATTGTATCTAAAAAGTCATTGCCATATCCAATGTCATCTAGTTTTTCTCCTTTGTTATCTTCTAAGAGTTTTATAGTTTTGTGTGTTACATTCAGTTTAATAACAACAAAAAGCAACAGGCTAAAGTCACAATCCAGATACTAAAGCAACTCTTCAGGTTGTTACTAGAGGCAGGGAGGCAGGACACATGAGGAGAAATTGATCAAAGAATACAATTTCAGTTATGCAGGATAAATAACTTCTAGAGATCTAATGTATAACTGTGTGTAAATAACTTCTGGAAACCTAATATAACTGACTCTAAAAGAAATAGAGACATATTAGATTGCCTGACAAATAATTCAAAATAATCATCTTAAAGGAGTTCAGCGAGCTACAGAAACCATAGATAGACAACTAAAATAAATCAGGGAAAAAATACATCAGCAAAATGAGAATTTCAACAAATAAATAGATACCATAAAAAAAGAACCAAACTGAACTTTTGGAGCTTAAGTATACAATAACTGCACTGAAAAATTCAACAGAGATCTTTAATAGTGATTTAATCCAGTAGAAAAATCAGCGACCTCAAAGACAGATCATTTGAATTATATAGTCAGAGAAATAAAAAAGAAAAGAGAATGAAAAGAAAGGATTTGTGGTACACCATTAAGAAAACCAATACACATATGAAAGTTACAGAAGGAAAAGAAAGAGTAGCAGGAAGCTCATTTACAGGAAAATGGATGAAACCTTCCTGGGGAGGAAAATGAACATCCTGATTCATGAAGTCCAAAACATTCCAAATGGGTTGAGCCTAATGAGATCTACACCAAGAAACATTATGATTGAATTGTCAAAAGTAAATGAGAGTTCTGCAATCAGCAAGAGAAAAGTTCTTGTTTTATATAAGGGAACCATTATAAGAAAATCAGCAAAATTCTCAGAAGAAACCTGAAGGCCATGAGAAAATGGGATGATATATTCACAGGACCGGGGGGTGGGGAAACTTCCAAGATTACTATACTGGCAAAGCTCTTCTCAAAGAAGAGATAAAAAAAAATTCCCAGGCAAACAAAAACTGAGCCAGTTTATTACTACAAGGTCTGCCTTACAAGAAATGTTAAAGGTAGTTCCTTAAGTTGAAACACAAGTATGCTCAAGAGCAACATGATAGCATATAAAAGTATAAAACTCACTATTAAAGATAAATAATAGACAAGTACAGAACAATATAATACTGCAATGGCAGTGGGTAAATCACTTTTAACCCTAGTATAAAAGACAAAGTATTAAAATAATTTTAACCACAAAAAAAAATTGTTAATGAACACTCACCATAAAAAGAAGAGAAATCTGACATCAATAACATAAATTGTGTGTAAGGGGAGTAAAACTGCAGTTTTTTTAATGAATTAAAGTTAGGTTGTTACCAGATTAAAAGAGTGTTATAGCTATAAGAAGTTTTATGCAAGCCTCATGGTAACCACAAAGAAAAAAACCTATAGCACACACACACACACACACACACACACACACACACACACACAAAATAAATAAATAAAGAATCTAAGTATATCACACACACAAAAAAAATCATCAGATCACAAGAAAGATAGCAAGAGAGGGAGAAACAAGAGAACTAAGATACAGACAGAAAATAATTAACAAAATGGCAATCATTAAGTCCTTACCTATCAATAATTACTTTAAATATAAATGGATTAAACTCAACAAATGATAGTGTGCCTTACACTGATTAAAACAACAAAAACAACAAGATCCAAATATACGCTGTCTCACTTTAGATTTGAAGATACACAGAGGTTGAAAGTGAAGGGATGGAGAGAGATTCCAGGCACAGTAACCAAAAGAGAAGAGAGGTGACCATACTTATTTCAGACAAAATAGACTGTAAGTCAAAAACTGTCACAAGAAACAAAGAAAGTCATTAGATAATTATTAAAAATGAATCAATTCAATAGGAGGATATGATAATTAAATATAAATATAATACTTAAATTTAAATATATAAATATAAATATAAGTAACAGCAGAATACCTAAACATATAAACCAAAGACTGACATATCTAAGTAGAAAAGAGACAGCAGTATAATGTAGGAGACTTCAAGATTCCTCTTCCAATAATGAACAGATAATCCAGACAGAAATTCTGTAAGTAAACAGCGGAAAAGAACAACACAAAGAGCAAATAGACCAAACAGTTTTATATGGCATATTATATCCAACAGCAGCAGAATACACATTTTTCTCAAGTGCACACATAATGTTTACCAGAATAGATGACATGGTAGGTCACAAAATAAGTCTTACTAACAAATTTAAGATTGAAATTAGCTCACTATTTTTTCTGGCCATCTGATTTATAAATGGGCAGAAGACCTGAACAGTCATTTCTCCAAAGAAGACATGCAAATGGCCAATAGACATATGAAAAAATTCTCAACACCACTAATGTTGTATTAAAACCACAATGAGATATCAACTAATGACTGTCTGAATGGTTATGGTCAATAAATCAACAAACAAGTGTTGGTGGTGTTAGTTGCACTGTCCCTGGGATTATAAATTGGTGTAGCTACTCAGGAAAACAGTATGAAGTTTCCTCAACAACCTAAAAATAGAACTACCATATGACCCAGCAATTCCACTTCTGGGTATTTATCTGAAGAAATCTGAAAAACTAATTCAAAAAGACATATGCACGTCTGTGTTCATTGCAACATTATTTAAAATAGCCAAGATACAGAAGCAACCTAAGTGTCCATCCACAGAAAAATGGATAAAGAAGTGGTACATATGTACATTGGAATATTAAGCTGTAGAAAAGAATGAAATCTTGCCATTTATAACAACATGGATGGACCTAGAGGGTATTATGCTAAGTGAGATAAGTCAGACACAGGAAGACAAACACCGTATGATTTCACTTATATGTGAAATCTAAGAAACACAATAAGTGAACAAACAAATCAGAAACGGATTCATAGATACAGAGAACATTTTGATGGTTGCCAGATGGGAGAGGGGTTAGCGTGATGGGTGAAAAAGGTGAAGGGATTAAGAAGCACAAATTGCCCATTATAAAGATAGTCATGGGGATGTAAAGTACACCATAGGGAATATAGTCAATAATATTGTAGTAACTAGGTATGATGTCAGATGGGTACAGTCTTATTGGAGTGATCACTTCGTAAGTTACAGAAATGTCTAATCACTATGTTGTACACCTGAAACTAATCAAATATTGAATGTCAACTGTAATTGAAAAATAGAAGAAAATTAAATCAATCAAACAAACAAACAAACAAACCAAGAAAGATATCCTGTAATTTGGGACAACATGGATGACTTTGGAAGGCATTATACTAATGAAATAAGCCAGACACGGGCTGCATACTACATGATACCACTTCTATGAGGAATCTAAAATAGTCAAACTCATAGAAATAGAGAGGAAAATGGTGGTTGCCAGGGGGCTTGGTGGAGAGGACCTGGGGAAGAATTAGTCAAAGGGTATAAAGTTTCAGTTAGCCAAGATGGGTAAGTTCTAGAGACCTACAGTACTGCATAGAGCCTATAGTTAACAATATTGTATTATATAGTTACAATTTTGCTAAGAGAGTAGATCTTATGTTAAGTATTCTTATCACAAAAGCAAATGTAGAGGTTGGGAGGAAACTTGCAGGTGAAGGATATATTTATAGCATAGATTATGGGGATGTTTTCATGGGTGTAAACTTATCTCCAGACTCAATAAGTTGGATGCATTAATTATGTATAGCTTTTTCTGTCAATTATTCTTCAACAAAGTCATTTTAAAAAGTCACTGGAATATCTAATGGAATATCTAATTATCTAATACTAAATATCTAGTAGCAAAAACCTTTGAATGCACACGGCCAGTACAAACAAAGCAATCCCTGTAATATTTGTAGAAAATAAAGCCAGGTGGGTATGGATGGGACTGAGATAGAAGACATGGTATAGGCCTAATTTGCCACCTAATCTCTTCATCATAGACTGCAGTATGCCTTGTGAGGGTAGGTGCACATGCTTCTTGCAGGTTTGAAGAACCAGTACACCTGGATTTCATAACTCCTTAACTTCACAATATCACTGATCAATTCTTATTGAGCCAAAAATTATTTCTTACTTTTCATGGCACATTCTTTCAGAATTTACTGGATTCAAAGATATCCAGATTGCACTAATATTGTTAATCATTAGTTAGGTAAGCCACAGAAATAACCTCATTGCATGTTATATATCCGATCATGAATGGGAATTGAGCAGAGTCACCAGGGTTCATTCGCAGGAAAAATAGACATTACTTTATATCTTAGAAGTTATAGATTTGGATGTAACACAGTTTAGACATACTTCAGATATTAGGGAAATATTGTAAAGAAAGGACTGAAGAATAAGCATAGTGAACCTCAGGAACATGCAAAAGTGCAAGAATCAAATAAAATTAACATCGAATCTTACACACTTGTGCTTGTGTCAGGCACCATTGTGTATGTTTTACAAATAATATATCACTTAAGCCTTATAACAATCCTCTAAACTCGATACTTTTGATGTCTCTATTTTACAGATGAGGCAACTTATGAAACTGAGGAAACCAGACAAATGACCTGCCACACATGACACTGAAAACACATAAAAGAGCTGTCTGGTTGTAGAGTCTATACTCTTTACTAGATTAAATGTCTCATACTGATTGGCAGTTCCATAGAAGAGAAGCTTCTATATTTCAAGTAGTGAAAGAGGCATAGCAAAGGCATAGAAAATATAAAAACATGAGACAGCAAGTATTTAAATTTGTGTAGAGTATATTTTATATCAACAGACATCATTCCATAGACGACTCATATCTCATCATATAATTAATGCATGCTAGAAAAATCTTGGCTCCTATCTATAGCCAGAGTCAAAGATATTCCAAATCTGACTAGGGTTGAGTAGTAACAATTTTAAATGCCATCTCTTATCTATATTCTATACCTTAGGCTGTATTTCTCCTTTTAGTCAAATGGAAGTTTTGTGTCCTATAATAAAGGGTTTATGTTGCTTTTTGCCTCTGGGAAAGAACTAGGTCTAATAGGTTTTTATGTAGCTCTGATGAGAAGGGTAAACTGAATTGGATTTAATTAGGTTGGGTATTATACATATTTTGAGAAACAGAGTCTGTTTCATCACTTAAAATTTTAAGAGAAGACTTAGAAATATAAAACACATTATTAAGTGATGTTTTTATATTGTTATGCTAAGTTGCACGTTGAGAATTATATAACTCTAGATTTAAAATTTAATGACAAAAGTACAATTATTGCTTATTTCTAATTAAATTATTTCATTGTATCTACATTCAAAATTGACTCTAAAAAAAAATCATCTATCTTCCTACTTTCAACATGTTTACAACATTTTTTAAGCCCTGCTATATGTTACCCAAAAGGAAATAAAATGAAATAAAACCAGAGTTTCTCCTTTTCGTAAGTCTAATACATGACCTTTATATTTACAGAGAATACAAGTTGCTAATGGACAAAAATAACTTCACAAATTAAATTATTTCTTGTTATATTTTACGATACATAATATTTCATTATGAAATATTTAAAAAGTATGAATTACATTCTGAACCTCATAAAGTAAATGTAATTTGTTTCCATCCTTACCAATATTCATATTCTTAAACAAATAGTTTTCAAAAGAAGGATCAAAGAAACTGGAAGAATATGACCAATTGATCTCTTTATTCTCTACTATCCCCAGAAACCAGAAAGCCATATGAATTTAACTCATTGTTTCACATTTTAATATATGTTATTAGCATTGGTATTCATTATGATGAATTGGTAATATTCTCTTTCTAAAATTAATTCAAACAATCTAGTGTTTAGAGGCTAAACATAATCACAAACACAATTTAAAACCAATCAAAATGAATCTAAAATATTAGATAGAAAAATATTTTCAGTATAGATGTACAATAATATGTGGGTTAAGTAACTGACACTGAAATAGAAAGGTTTGTATTCAATATTGAAATATATATCTATCTTTTTAAAGTAGGAAATGTTACTCTGTGGCTAAAGCAAGCCATGTAACTTTCCTAAAATATAGTTTATCTTCAAACAAATTAGTATTGTTTTGAATTTTTAAAATATTTCTATTACCTTTGCTATGCATTTTACATGTTGTCTTTGGATTAACTATTACAGAAAAGATGATTCATATATTCACATTGCTGGAACTGTATATTTTGGAGAAAGGAGAGGAGAGAAGAAAGAAAATTGTAGCAGGCTGATTCTAAAATGACCCCAATGACCTCCTCCTATTGATTTTCATACCCTTTGTAATCTCTTCCTTTGATTGTGGGCTGGCCTAGAAACTTACTTGAAACCAGTAGAATAAGGCAGATGGAATAGGATGTACTTTCTGTGATTAAATTAAAAGAGATTATAACTCATTTTGCTAGCACACTCTATTGGTGGCTTTGATGAAGCAAGTTATGTTGGGGAGACCCATGTGGCAGGAAACTGAGGATGGCTGCCAGTCAACAGCCGTCAGTCCAACAACCCAGAAGGAAATGAACTCTGCTGATGACCATGAAAATGAGTTTGGAAGTGGGTTTTTTCCCATGGAGTCTTCAGATGAGACCCTCATTTCAGCCTTGTGAGAGACTGAAGCAGAAGGTGTAGCTCAACCATACTCAGACTCTAGGCTCACAGAAACTGTGAAATAATACATATGTATTGTTTTAAGCCATTGCATTTGTGGTAACTTGTCATGCAGCAACAGATGATAAATACAAGAAGGAGATTTTAATACTCATTAGGTACAATAGATTTGATTTCACACTCTTTCCTGAAGCAAAGAATCATCTCCAATCAAATGTATGGAATATGATTCTATAGTATTCATTTGTTTTTTGATTCTATACCAGCAAATTTTATTTTCCAGTATTAATCAATATATTGTTGTAGTTTAAGTATTTAGCAATTGTTAAAATTGTTTTTACTTCATATAAATAAAATATTAGTCTTCCTTAAATTCTTATTGTTTTAATAGGTTTATATAGATATATGCATACATATACACACATATAAACAATTATATACACACATATAAACAATTATATACACACATATAATACACACATATAAACAATTATATAAATTCTGTCTCTGTGTAATTTTAGAAATTTAATAATATTTTAGTCACAGTGATTAAAAATACAACAAAGGTCAGAAATAAACTATTTAAATAAAAGTGCTCATAAAATAAAATAATAAAATAAATTGACAGTGGATTAATTATTGATTGAAAAACAATAGTGGACTTAGCACAGAACACAAGTTCCCTACAAAATAAATTTTATTTATCACAACTAGAAAAGAACTGTACAGAACATTCAATAAAACATAAATTCGAAGAACTAACTATTCTAGCACATAAATATTCCACGTTTAATTCCACTGTCTTTCTTATATGCCACTCCAAAAGTAATTTGAAAATGAAATTCATTAAAAAGTAAATAAATAAAAAAGTTAGTTTGCTAAAAATGAGAAACAAAAAATGTACACTGATACAATTTAAATTACAGAGTTATATTTTTCAAAATGCTCATGTTTGAAAAAGTTTATTGAATTGTTTTTCTCAACAGGAGAAGATCTATAAAAACTATTAAACAAGAAAGTTGTATAGCAAATATAGAGGACTTTATCATGTGTGGGGTCTCTAAATTACAAAAAAAATGGGGGGAAATGACGTTCTCAATTTTGCAATATTAATAAATATAAAATATTTAAGTTTTTCTTGTTCAATTTATGTCTTAATGACATTATAATTTTAGAATATTTACTTTTTTTTCTTCAAAATTACATCAATTCAAGACATAGTGCACACAAAGTGATTAAGTCCATGAAAAGGATGCTATAGAAGAGGGAAGTAAAGAGAAGATTTAAAGATAAGTCTGACTGGAGTGATAGTATAAGCAAAGAGAATCTAGTAAAAACAATTAAAAGGAGTCACAGTCATATAATGGCGTACATATATCTCAATTGGAAGGAGGAAAATAATAAAATGATAGAAGCTCAATATTGAACAAAGTAGTTGGGATCACATTCACTTGTGATTTGAGGTTGTCTACAATTCTTCAACAAGATCAGTTGATTAAATACGGTTATCATGCTTCAGCTGCTACAAACCTTAAAACGTCAGAAACGTTAATCTGAATGAACTCAGAGTCAATCAAAAAAGAAATCATCTGAGACAACAGCAGCGAACAAACAAAAGATACTGGGAAACAAGGGCCCCAAACTGACCACTCATTAGAGAAAACAGTTCAAAATTGTGAATATTTTTTGATTCATATGCCAATTAGCTTTACAGACTAATTTGTATAGGAATTTGACTTAAATGTTTAAAAAATAAAATGTGTTCACATTTTGTGTACTATGATTTTATAGCACGTCTAGATGGCATGTATCATAATCCATAAAATCATTGTTTAAGACTGTTTCTAAATATATGCCACATGCTAAATAACATTTTTATTACTCTAGAAGTAAAATATATATTTTTATTAAAGAAAATTCTAAGTAGAGGAAATTTGAAATTTTGGTTAAGATTTTAACACGATATTAATATTGAGATGGACCAAAGTATGCTCTTAAGTTGGAATAAAGTGGGGAAATAAAAAGATAGACAGTTTTATGATTTATTTATTTTTTTAAAATTTGTCTTTCTTTGTAGTTTGCCTACAGGCAGAAAGTGCCCTGGTGAGACTGATGCAAATTGCATCTTATCTCCTTGGTAGTAAATCACTTTTTTGAATTGTAAATCCCTTGTTAGTGAGTTAGCATCCCAGAATCCTATCGGTTGTTATTATCTAGATGCAGAGCCAGCAACACTGATTATCAGTCCAGTGACCAAAGACAAATCTGGAGGGGACCTGACTGAGCAACCAACCAAACTTTCCTGAATAGATTCTGTTCAGTTTTACATCCAAAATTTCTTAAATATCTAATTCTGCTGGGAGAATTTGGGAAAGGTCAAAGATCACACATTTTACTCTGGTACTAACAAAATAAGTAGGATTTTTCCAGTAAGAGGAGAATGTGAACAAAAGGACAGTCTTGATAACGGAAGAAATTTTATGTAAAGAGGATTTTTGAACATACTGAAGAGTTTAGATTTTTTTTCTTTTAAATTATAGAATTCATTAAGCGGAGACTAATATAATAAAAATATTTTGTTTAGTTTTCCAAATTAAAGTATCATTGCCCAGTACAGAACATAGATTGATAGATTGAAGTGGAGAAATGGTTCACATAGGAACTAGTTGGAAGCTAAAAAAATTGAATGCTTTCACTAAAGTCTATACTGTAACAATTGGAATAAAAGAAAGATAAAATTTGAGAATGATAACTTATTTTGAATCAACGTGTGTACAGACTACATGCCAAAACTAATGGATAGGAAGAATTTAAGGATATTCCAAATATTTTATGGTTTAAAATAGTGTAGAATTATGGAGTTAAGAAATATAAAACAGTTGAGGCAGAAGGAGGAGAAAAAATAACTTAGTTGGCCATGTTATATTTGAAGTCCTTGTGGTATACCTAATTAGAGATGTTTAATAGGAAGTCAGAGACTTGTTTATAAAAATTTTTCATTAGAAAAAATATTTAAGATATATCAATATATAGCTCAGGAATTCTCAACATTGGCCTCATAATATTAAAATCTTTTGAGGAGTTTCAAACACTTGAGATAAATTAAATTAGAATCTTCTTAGGGTTACACCCTGCAATGGGTACTTTCTAAAAGTTCTAATTGGCAGCCAGCACTGAGAACCACTGATAAGACCTAGTGGACATTATGTACATAGATTAATTCAGGAGTAGTGCTTTCTGAGGTTGTTAATTGGTGAATCAGTGTGGCATTGTGGAAAGACCTATGAATGTCAAATCAGAAAAACTTTTGAGGCTTAGGTATGTGACATATAGCAGGGAGAAAGCCAACTAAGGTGTGTATATGAATAGTCAATCTATTTACATCACAAATTTATTTTGAGAATCAAAATTTAAAACTATTTTCAAAAATATATACACATATTCAAACATAATAAGTAAATATATATTCTAAGTATTTTCAACTATGTATATGTATGTACACACATTTGAAACATATTTGCTATATATGTACATATATATTAGACAGTAAAATGATTTATACACATTAGTTATAGTATTACAGGAATTTGTTTTCATAAATATGTTAATGTATGATGATGTTTCTATCTACTTTCAATATCACTTGACTGCAAATTTTCAATGTAAATTTGGTCATTGCAAAGAAAACTTCAGAGGAAATATACAAATACAACTAAAAGAAGGGAACAAATAGAAAAAATAATATTGATTAAAGACTGAAGTAAATATGGCTAAAGACATAGCATTATCATAGAAATATAGCTTCAGGTAACAGAGAGACAATTTATAATAATGTGAAACAGTTACACACAATTTGCAATAAATACCAAGACATGAAGATGCAAAGATGAGATAATGGAGGTGCCATTATGATACACTACTCATGAACAACGTCAGAATCTAGGGTCGATTATTATAGCATTTTCAAGGTAAACTTTATTACTGGAAAATGGTGAGCCAGCCATTATCTTAACAAATACACAACCTGACACTATAGCCTTAATTTCTAAATTTTTCTTTTTTTTTTTGGTTGCTTTGACTTTCTGTCTCCATGAACGTTTGTAAGAGTAATCAGCATATTGGAGAAACTGTGATATGGGTTTGACCTACTTGGATTTGTCTTATGACCATGGAAACTGAGGATCAATTTCCTTCCCTGTAGAATGTAATATTTTGTTGCTTGGCTATTGTGAAATTTAAAAAAGATAATGCAGGTAAAGTTCCTTTCTCAATCTCTATGACACGTGTTAAATGTCTACCGTGTCTTAGGTATTGTGACAGGCACAAGGGATACTGTGGAAAATAAAGAGAGACAGTTTCTCTCAGAATTGCAGGAATTTATAATCTGTCTGGAAAATGGGACGCTGAACAAGCATTAATTACAGAGTGGTTAATGTCATGATAGGGAAAGCACAAGGTACTACAGAAGAACACAATTATTATTAATACACAGTATGTCTTTCCAGGAATTGTTTTAAGCATGTTTTGTGTCTTAAATAGTATAATCCTCAGGGAAAAAAATAAATAGGTAAATCTCTCATCCCTACTTACGGATGAGAGAATAAAATACAGAGATGTTAAACAACTTGCCCAAGGTTGCACAGCTTTTAACTTGCAGAGTTGAGGTTAAGAGTAGTCTATATTCATAATCTCTTAGTTACTCTGTCTTTCCACTAATGAAATGGGTAATTTAGATAAGGATAGGACCTTCCTGGAGAAGTGAAACCTGAAAGAGGTAACATTTAGCCAATCCGAAAGGAGGGAAGTGGGAGAATGAAACAGACAGAAAATACATGAAAGTAAGAATTTATTTTATTTCTAACAAGATTAAAAATGCACCTGTGATTCCAAATTCAGGATATGCAGATTGCTTATATCATTTTATTATGTTTAGAAGACATTTTATATTTTGGAAGCAGATGGGTATTTTATGGAGGTATAAAATATCATTGCGAGTTATTATTGTGTTGCTTTTTATTGCAGTTTAAGGATGTTATTTATTATAATTAAAAAAACATTTTAGCAACATTACTGTACATATAAAATGCACTTCAGTTGTGTGGTTACAAATATATATCTGAAAACTTTATAAAATGAGACTGGGAACTCTGTGATTTCAGTATGCCTAATCTTGAGAGTATGTATAGCTATTATTTTGAACCCAGACCTGACTATGTCAGTGATAACTCTTTCTGGATGCCAACAGTCCTTGACTCAAAGAAACTTAGAGCAACAAATTAGATGTACCAAAGCTTTTACTTATTTCAAATTCTGCCATGTTCCATACTTTTGAAAGTGTTTCAAAATGTTCAACTGTAAACTTAATTGGGATATAATTTAAAGATTAAAAACCTTTTAAACCCTTGTTTTTCTTTCTATATTTCAATTATAAATTAAGAATTTAAGGATGTTTCCAAGACAGAGCTTATATATTGTGGATCTTCTTCAAATTTATATCATAATTTGAACTTTCTTTTTCATAAGTCAATTTGTGTGCCTCCTACAGGCGAAGAGCTAACGTGAGCATTACTTGTGAATGATACAGATAATATACATACTCTCAAATATTATGCCCTCAAATATTATACAAAGTAGAAATAAACGGACTTCTAAACTTTTCTACTTTGGAAAAATAAACCATTGGAGAGCAAGACTAAGAAAATAAAACAAGCTGAAGGCTTGTTGCCTTTTCATTCTCTCAGTTCCAACAAAGTCAATACATAAAGGGATTTGGATGGGTAGACTTAAGAGTGCAAATGAACAATCACATTAAAAAGAGGAAGAATACTATTTTGATTGAGGTAAGGAAAAAGAGGAGCATAAGTATGAAAATAATACAGATAAATATTTGAATCATTCTAATTTTCTCAGGGTGGGACCCAGAGGTAGGCAGTGTGGTTGGGAGCTCGGATGAAAAATTTGGAAAAGCTTGTGTGGAGAATACAGAGTAAATTGAAAAGAGAAAAGCAAAATTATTGCTGATTAGTAATCAATTTTAAGGTCTATAAACCTCATTTAAACAGCATGGTATTAAAGCTGAGAAAGCCAAAGAATAAATATCAAAACTAAGCAAAACTAAATTTTGTGTGTCACATGACTTTTCTATCCATTTGTGCAAGTTATCACAAATACATGGCAGTGACATTTATAAAAGTTATTCTTTAAAATACCAACAAAGTATTTATATAAAATGGTTTCTAGCAATAAACATTCAACTCAGCCGCTCCACAATCTCCAAGGAAATGTCAATAATAAGAGAAAGAAAAAAGAAAACTCATACTTTCATTTAAAGTAAAATTACTTTACAACTTGGAAGGTGAAAAGAATATGGCTGGAAATAAGGTAAGCAAACAGTGTAATGATTATATAGGTTACACTGGGTAACCATCCATCATATAGACCAGTAATTATGGCTATTTGAGGCAGTTAGTGCTCACAGTGTGAGAGATAGGTTTGTTGGGAATGTCGGGAAGGAATTTGGGGATAATTCATTAAATTCTCTAAAAGGAGTTTAAGTCCTCATAAACAGGGTTCACGGTTCAGATAGAGACAGGATAGGTTGTAGTACATAGTTCTTGCTGGGCATGGTAGAATGTCATACATTGCATTGGTTCAGATAATGGGGACAGAAGAAGTTCCTACCTAAGTCTAGTAAGGACCCACAAGATGAATGCATTGATGCTTCTCAGGCACTAGAAGGTGAACTAAGAGCTATGCATACTATTTTGTTGTCATCAGTGTATCTGAGAAAAGAGTTTACTCAGGATAAGTATTGAATATGGCTAAAGGCAATTCACTCTCTTTATCGGTCTTAAAACTGGAAATAGAGCACCCTTCATAAAATAGTCAAAGAAATTCAATTAATAATAAAATTATTATTAAAAATATATCAACATAAAGAGCATGTATGGAACATTATCTTAAAACTCAATGGGTAAACATATCTTGAAAATTTATAAAAGGAATCAAAAGAAAATTTTAGAAACTTTCCATTCGCCATCCTCAGTATAAGGCAAAAATGCATGTATTTTTTAAATGTAAGCAAAACGCCATAAGAACAAAACAGCCTTAGAGGAACTCAAAATACAATGAGATATAAAGCTATCAATATAAGTTAAATGAAAAGGAAGAGATGAGGCATTTTAAGGAAATAGATAGCAACATTTAAATATACATTGGTGTACATTTTAATATTTAAGAATAGAATTAAATCTAATAAGTATTATAATTGAAAAGATGGGAGAGCTTGTCCAACACTGTAAACAAATACAGTACTTCAAATGAAAAAAACTTGATGGTAGATATGAAAGTAATAAGACTGAGATAAACACTATGAATTAAAGAACTTGGCAACACCTAGAACAACCAACTCAGATGAACTGGAAAATTGTGCCCCTGGGTCCCAGAGGACCCCTATTACATAAGGCCAACATGCAAGACACAGCAGCCCTACCTAATACACAGAAAAAAACACAGAGAGGCAGCCAAAATGAGGAAAAAAGAAATATGTCCCAAATGAAAGAACAAGAGAAAACTACAGAAAAAGAACTTAACAAAATGGAAGCAAGCAACATACCAGACACAGAGTTCAAAATGATGGTTATAAGGATGCTCAAGGAACTTAGTGAGAACTTCTACAGAGACAGTAAAGCATAAAAAAGGACATGGAAACCATAAAAAAGAACCAGTCAGAAGTGGAGAATACAATAAATAAAATGAAAAATGCAATAGAAGGAAGCACCAGAAAACTAAATGAAGCAGAAGATCGAACCAGCAATTTGGAAGACAAGGTAGCAGAAAACAACCAATAAAAACAGAATATATATATATATATATATATATATATATATATATATATACACATATATACATATATATATATATACACACATACACACACATGTATATATATGTGTATATATACACATATGTATATAAATCAGGATAGTTTAAGAGACCTCTGGGACATCAAGCGTAACAACAATCTCATCATAGGGGTACTGGAAGGAGAAGAAAGAAAGAAAGGAATTGAAAATATATTTGAAGAAACAATGACTGAAAACTTTCTTAACATGGTGAAGGAAATAGACATACACGTCAAGGAAGTACAGAAAGACCCAAAAAGGATAAACCCAAATAGGCCCACACATAGACACATGATAACTAAAATGGCAAAGTTTAAAGACAAAAAATCCTAAAAGCAGCAAGAGAAAAATAGTTACCTACAAGGGAGCTCCCCATAAGACTGTCAGCTGATTTCTCAACAGAAACTTTGCAGGCCAGAAAGAATTGGCACAAAATATCAAAGTGATGAAAAGCAAGGACCTACAACCAAAGCTACTACATCCGGTAAAGCTATCATTTAAAATTGAACAACAGATAAAGAGCTTCCTAAAGAAAAAAAAAGCTAAAAGAGTTTATCACCACCAAACCAGTATTACGATGAATGTTATAAGGACTTCCATGAGGCAGAAAAAAGAAAAAGAATAATAAAATGGCAATAACTACATATCATCAACAATTGCTTTCAATTGTTTTAAGTGGATTAAATGCTCCAATAAAAAATATAAGGTGGCTGAATGGATAAGAAAACAAAACCCTTATGGATGCTGCGTACCAGAGACTCACGTCAGTTTGGAAGACACAGACTGAAAGTAAAAGGATGGAAAAAGTTATTTCTTGAAAATGGAAATTAAAGGGAAAAAAAATAAAACTAGGGTAGCAATACTTATACCAGACCAAATAGACTTTAAAACAAAGGCTATAAAAAGGCCAAAGAAGGATCCAGTAATCAAACTTTCTGGTATTTATCTGGAGAAGCCCAGATGCTACATTGAGGAGATGTGTGCATCCATATGTTCATTGCAGCATTGTTTACAATGGCCACGAGGTGGAGGCAGCCTAGGTATCTGTTGATTGATGAATGGATAAAGAGGAGGTTGTACATATATACAGTAGAATATTGTTCAGCCAGGGAAGGGAATGGGTTCTTGTCATCTGAAGCAGCAAGGACGGACCTGGAGGATATTGTGCTGAGTGGAGTATGTCAGACAGGGAACAACAGATGCAATGTGATTTCACTTACATGTGGACTCTAAAGAACAAAATAAACAAACAAAACAGAAACAGACTAATAGATACAGAGAATATTTTGATGGTTGCCAAATGGGAGGAGCGTTTAGGGGGTGGATAAAAACAGGAAAGGATTAAGAAGTACAAATTAGTTGTTACAAAGTATTCATGGGGATGTAGGGTATAGCATAAGGATTTTAGTCAATAATATTGTAATAACTACATATGGTGTCAGATGTGTACAGATTTATTGGGGTGACAGATGGGATAGGGATTGGAGGACAGGTTGAAAAAGGTGAAAGCATTAAGAAGTACAGATTGGTAGTTGCAAAATTATCATGGAGATGTAAAGTAAAGCATAAGGAATATAGTCAATAATATGGTAATAGTTATGTATAGTGCCAGGTGGGTACTCGACTAGTCAGTCGAATCACTCAAATTATATAAATGCCTAACCATATGCTGTACACCTTAAATTAATATAAAATAATATTGAATGTCAACTGTAACTGAAAAATTAAGGGCAATAAATGGTCCAAATGTCCAGGTAGAAAAAAAGAAAGTTATGGCGATGTAATGTACAGCATGAGGAATATAGTCAATAATATTGTGACAGCGTGGTACGGTGTCATATGGTTGTTGGACTTATGATGGTGATCACTTCTTTACATATAGAACTGTTAAATAACTGTTGTGTATACCGGAGACTAATATAATATTGTAGCTAACTATATTTTTTAATAAAAATATTTTTAAAAAGAGAGTATATGATTGGATTTAAATGCTAATAACCTAAAGAAACAAACATCTTTTTCTGTTATTTTTCAAGGGACCAAGAAGTCACAGTCACAGTACAGAGATAATTTAGACATGTTCTCCTTTTTTAATGCTCACCCTGACCTATAAATATATTTAAATCTATTTGACAATTTTGACACACGTGTCCATACTGAATACCTTGAAAACAGACAATGAAGGAAAATGTGTGATGGACAGATTTGCGATTTAAAATGAAAAACTGGCATCTCTTCAGAAAATATAAATATCCAAGACTATATCAACTACTTCCA
Source organism: Rhinolophus ferrumequinum (assembly GCF_004115265.2). Classification (NCBI taxonomy): domain Eukaryota; kingdom Metazoa; phylum Chordata; class Mammalia; order Chiroptera; family Rhinolophidae; genus Rhinolophus; species Rhinolophus ferrumequinum. Next base: position 69,591,943 of record NC_046294.1, on the reverse strand, counting down.
ATGCTGAAATGTGCTCATTTATCCCCAATTTACCCAGATGGAACAGCTGTTTAGTTTTATAAAGTGAGCACACTTCAAAAAAATTGTGATTATGCTTAAAAGCAGAACCATACTCCCCAAATGTATATGCTGAACACAGAAATCTCTAATAGAGAGTCCAAGGAATACTTAGTGCACTTTTGCCTGTTAAGCCACAGTTTCTCCAAGCTTTCTTTCAACAGCTGCATCTGTCTGCTACAATATGCAGGAAAATTACAAACCTGGTTAAAGAACTTAGTAAAGAGAGCACTAAAGTTGCACTGTGTTCATCATAGCATTATATTTTTGACAGTATAGTTTTACTTTTTATTTAATTGAATTTTAGTGGGTAGAATCATTTTTATGTTCAGAAAAAAATTAATACATTGACTAATTTTTTAAAAACTACTATTTAAAGTATGTAGGTTCTGGGGCCGGCCCGGTGGCTCAGGCGGTTAGAGCTCCATGCTCCTAACTCCAAAGGCTACCGTGTTCGATTCCCACATGGGCCAGTGGGCTCTCAACCACAAGGTTGCTGGTTCAACTCCTGGAGTCCCGCAAGGGATGGTGGGCTCCGCCCCCTGCAACTAAGATTGAACACGGCACCTTGAGCTGAGCTGCCGCTGAGCTCCCGGATGGCTCAGTTGGTTGGAGTGCATCCTCTCAACCACAAGGTTGCCGGTTCAACTCCTGCAAGGGATGGTGGGCTCTGCCCCCTGCAACTAGCAACGGGCAACTGGACCTGGAGCTGAGCTGCGCCCTCCACAACTAAGACTGAAAGGACAACAACTTGAAGCTGAATGGCACCCTCCACAACGAAGATTGAAAGGACAACAACTTGACTTGGAAAAAATGCCTGGAAGTACACACTATTCCCCAATAAGGTCCTGTTCCCCTTCCCCAATAAAATCTTAAAAAAAAAAAAAAAAAAAAAAAAAAGTGTTATTAAAAAAATTAAAAAAAAAAATAAAGTATGTAGGTTCTGAATAAAGGGAGTATATAATACAATTATTTCCTTGATTACTGTGTCTTTAAATATTCAAACTTATGTACAGAATAAGAATTAATTGGTAATATCACAAATAAAAAGTGTATGTTTTTCATTTCAGATGCCATAGGTACTTTTACTCAAATATTATAAATCATGCAAAGCAATCTGTGATATAGCAAATGCTATTACTTTTTAATCTTTACAGCTATAAAGGATTGATTTTTTTTCAGGTACTCTATGCTCATTATCTAACGTACTAGCTTGGAACATCAAACTTTTCTTTAAACTATAATGAGTCTAATTCTTCAGTGAAAGACAGATTTCTCATTCCATCTTCTATTGCATTTTCTATTCGGAATTTCTGCCCATAGCTGTTTAGTCCCAATATCCAAATCATTGTTTTTACCAATGACGTAGGAGAAGGTAAGTGACAATTATAAATTTCAGGGAGCAGCGAGGGGGTGGGCAAATCCTGCATTACCGAGTTTCAAAAAGTTCATAAGGAAGAATATACTTCTATTATTTATGCTCTGATGATCACAAGACTAGCTGAGTGTAGTAAGAATCCACATACAGTAGTGAAAACCTGGTAGGCTAGTTTTCCTTCCAGAGCACATCAGTATAATGCTTATTCATGTCATTTAAAGAATTGAAGGTGTTTCTTTTGAAATTTTGGCTAATTTGTGGAGTATTTTGCAAATGTGGAAAGAACAATCAACAGAAAGAAAATTCTTCACTTTTTTTTCCTGCTATTTTTTTTCCCTCATTTTCTCCCTAAACACAAGACAAAATTCTATCGCTTTACAGTCTCACTAACAGAGTATGAGAATTCCAGTTTCCCCTTTTTATTAGGATTCACTGTTCTAAGTTGTCTGGTATTCAATATCTGAAAACCATTGGTTGATATATTTTGTACAGTTTTTTGTTTCAAGTAAAAGGGTAAACCTGGTCAGTTATTACATCTTGGCCAGAAGTATGTATCTTTTACTTTATCTTCTCACCCTTCCTTCTAAATATTTTAAGCTTCGCAAATATTATCTAATCTCTTGATTTAAACTTTAAGCTTTATAAAAATAATTACTTACTCTTAGGGTTCCTTATGTGTTTGTTTACTAAAATATTTCTAATGTTCAAAAAGAGTAAATAGTATGTTTTTCCTGAAAAGAGTAGAAGGGAGAATAGAATGTCTGAAGACATAATACAAAGAAAAAATGCCTCTAAAAAATTCATGGAGAAATGTGCTTTCTACTACTATATATATTTTTGCTGTAAATTTATTTTGTAAGTAATTCCCATTGCTTTACATTAAAAGTTTCACGTTTTCCTGAGACTTTACATAATCTGGTTCTTCACTACATGTTTTATTTGGAATACAACTGCACTCTATGTTTTCAAGCTCTAATCCTGCATATCCAACTGTCTAATAAATATTTCTATGCACTAATCCCACTTCACACAAAACAAAATTAAATTCATGATTTTTTCTTTGAAAGTAATCCCTGCTTCTAGTAATATTGCGTCATTTTCATATATAATTTAAGACAACTTTGAGTCTACATCTCACCCTATATATTTCATTAATTAACTTCCTTAATTGCCTTTTCACATCTCTAAAACATTTAACTCATTTCATTACCAGTTCTCATGGAAACCTTTATCAATGCTTCTTTTCTAAAACACATCACCACTGTCAATATATACATATATGTATGTAATCACTTTCTTCTCTACTAGACCTTAAGCTCATTTAGGGCATAGACTGTATCTTGGTTATTGCTCTGTCTGAACACAGTAACCAGCACATAATTGGGATTAAAAAAAAATACTGAAGGATTGAATTCATCATATCATTTCATGCTTTATTCTGCAACAACTCTTGAATTAAACTTATTCTTTTTCTCCCCTTCATCTACCGTAGTTCAGGCTAGTATCACTTAAAATTTTTCTCACATATTCTTTGAGTTTAATAGCATATTCCAATAATATTAATTCTTTTATTTTTATTTTTTATTTAATTGGGGAACAGTGTGTTTTTCCAGGGCCCATCACCTCCAAATCAAGTTGTTGTCCTTCAATCTAGTTCTGGAGGGTGCAGATCACTAGCCCATGTGGGAACTGTACCTGCAACGCTATTATTAAGAGCTCGCGCTCTAACCAATGGAGCCATCCGGCCACCACCAATATTAATTCTTTTTTATGTCATATCTATTACATTAATCTTACCGCTTAAAAAGTTTCAAATGTTCCCAAATAACTAAGAATAGAGTCACCATTGATTCAATTTGTATCCCCACATTCCATAATCTGGTGTCATTCTAACTTCTCAATAATACCTACTGACAAAAATACATTTTCCTTTCTCTCCACAATTAATTCAGTTTGGTCAATTTTATATCCTTAATATTTCTCAAATTTGATTGCTTCCCCTCATCTACTTTGCCTTCAGCTCCTTTCAAGCAACCATTATTTCTTCCTTGATTACTAAATGCACCTAATAAGTGACCTCCCTGTAACCTCATACATATTCACTCAAATGTATTTTCCTTATTGCTCCTAGAGAGTCTTAAAACCAAACAAGAGTTATTTTTCCTGTTAAAAATACCCGTTAGTCTGTTAAAAAAAATATGCCCTTTATTAGTTCACCATTGTTCTCAGGGTAAGTCTGTATTTTACAACTTGACATATAACACTTATTATCATCTAGTCTCCACATACCTCTCTAGCTACATTTTTCAACAGCCTCTGACTTCCATATACCACCTCAGAGGACATGAGACTTCTTATACTTCCTTCTTACAATACAATATGTTTTCACTCAGTTGCTAGACTTGCAAATGCAATCCTCTGCCTAATAAGTTACCTACCCCCCAACCCAAACTTTATTTGGTCAATCCCTCAATGACTTCAGGTCTTCCTTTACGAACTTCCTCTTGGAATTATTCATTGCTCCAAGACTATGTATTCCTATATAGCTTTCTTACTGTTTTCAAACTCAAGTATGGGCATCCCTGTGTGTTTGAAAAAATGTTTCAAGAAATATGTAGTATTGTCACAGCTAGCGTCGAGTAAATTGGCTTTCAGAGCCTCAATTTACAGGAACACTTTTTACTAAATTTGGTCCACATGACAACACATCTATAACAGAGATGTAGTTTTCTTTACCAAATCTCAATTCACAATTAACTTTCTCTTACATTCACCATTTTTTTCTTTATAAAATAAATGTATTACCTCTTATTATCTTGAGACTTTCTATAGCATATGATTCATGTGAGCCCTGGGTGTAAGTTGATCGATCACTAAAAATTATTTTTGATTACAGATTTCTGATTTTTAACCTATAATCCTGAAGGATTTCAAAGAATTAAGGAATACTGATATTTAAAAACTCCCTCTTTTCTATCTACATATTTATGTAATAATTTTTCTCTGCACTTAAATCTATGAAAAAATAAGGATAGAATTAATAAGGAAACTTGGTTTTTTCTTAGTATAATATTCATCCATGGATACTGAAACTAGCTGAACAAAGCCTCATTCATTTCCTTAAGAGATCCATTGTAAAAAATGTATCATTATTAACAATTTATCACAATTTTAACATATTTATATATTCTTGATCAGTTATGTAATGATATCATTGTTATGATTACTCAATTCCTAAATATTAACATTTAGAGTCTAGTGGTCACAAAAGATTTAAATGAAGAGTTACTGAGAACTATGATGAAACAGAAGACTTTTAAGAATAAAATGTTACATTAGTCTAAGGGAAAATTTCAGTTCAAGGAGAAAAATAAATTATTTACAATTTCTGCCTGTTAAAAGATATCCTTGATCATTTTTTTAATAGATAATGGTGATTATTAAATCTGGTGTATTTTAAATCCACTGACTATATTTACAGATGATATTACAATTTCATTTCATAATGATAATATTTACAGTCGCTGGAAATTATAGCTCTTAGAGCTATATAAAGTTACGATAAAAATCATATTTCAACTTAAATATATTCAAAGAAGTATATAATTATACAAAATTCATTAATGGGTTTGTTTAACTTCTGCCTCCTCCATAAAACAGTAAGAATATTAGGGACAGGAGTAATGAATTTCTGTTACTCTGACTTTTTATCCTCATACAGCTGTGCTTTTTCCAACCAGTATTGAAATTCTGCCCATTCTTTGAAACACATCAAGTCCTACTTCTTTTTTGAACTACCTCTGTTCAGGTAAAACAGCTTCCTCCTTTAATCTCTGTTGACTACTACTATTTGTGTTACTCATGCATACTATAATAACTATTTTTGTCTCACCAGTGATGCATTTTTCATTATTTGTAAACACATTGACATACACAAGCACTCATTCATTCTCTATTAATATTATCCACTAATCTCAAATGACTTTGGAAATCTATAGAAAATTTATTATCTCATACTGTTTAGAACTGACGTTCCATTAGAGCAAATGCCTTGCTTGTCTTCTTTTCCATTTTGTCAAAATATCTATTATGTTGCCTGAAACACAGTAGATATTCAAACATTTATTGAATATATAAAATGAGCCAATGACTACTTTTATTAAAATATTTACATTAAAATGTCTAGCGATGCTCCTTGAGAAAATGCCCTAAAATTTAGTTTTATTAACATTAAAAATAATAAGCAACTGAGAGGTAACATTGTTTTACATTAATAATTAAATGTATCCATTCATTCCTTGATGTAGTTTCATAGCATGGCAACTTTTATTTTTTCAGTAGGTAAAAAAAAATTAAGACCTTCTATCTGAAATGCTAAAAGAGCAAATAGAAAGGCAACATAAGAGAATGTGTCAGAGAAGTCTACATTTTTTTTAGATGAACTCTTTTGTCACACTATTCAATAAAAGCTGTCATTTTGTCTCTTGAATCCCTTGCTTAGAAACATGACAAAGGTTTCAATTTAGTCCTAGTGATTGATTTAGATAGCTCTGCACATAAGGGAATAATTTATTCTCTTAATAATTCTCTACAAAATATCCTTGATATTTCAAATGTGCTTCACTTTTGGATATTTAACATTATTCATATTCTAAAGATCATATTCAAAGGTAATAGATAGGCGATATTTATTTTTGTTCAATTTTCTTCAGGATGAGCCATCTAAAATAGTCTTGTGGAACACTTATTCTGTAGGTGACTTGATGATCTTTTAAAGTGTACTCTCAGTTGACTTGTTTTATATTCACTCACCTTTTAGTTTTAGAAAATTTTGCATTCAACTTAACACAATTGTTTCATTTCAAGAGTTTCTGGAATAAAATAGTTTCAAAATCTATCTGAATGAAAAATGTTAAGAAGAAAAGTAAGTGATGGGAAAATTCAATGAAAATTGTCTTTAGCAACTATAGAATTGACTTTCTACATTAAGTGGATTTCTAAAACAAAAAAGACCTGTGTGTTGACCCTCATTGCCATGGTAACTGCCCTGGCTATGAGCAATGGACAGAGCCAAAATCATACTTTGGGAATTAAAAAAAAAAAAAAAAAAAAAAATGCTGGCCTTGAAATGAGGCTACAAGACAAAGCAATGTGATGCCTAAAATAAATAACATCAAACTGTCCTCTAGTGGTTTAGAATAATGTAGTCATTGGATAATGTTTCATTTTTCAAATGTTTTCTTGGTATCAATAATTGTGAAGAGGAAAATCTAATGCCCCCCATCCCCTCTGTAGTTGCTTTCGTTGGCAAATACAGAAGTCTGTGCAAAGATCAGTTAGACAAAAGGAAGGTTAAATTGACGTCAGTATTAAATCCAGAGTTCTTTCTCTCTGTGTTCTTGAATTCCTGTTGTATGACTATTGATCACGCCTTCCCTCTTGAATTTCCTCCCTTGATTTCAGCAACACTAATCTCTCCTGATTATTTCCCCAATTTCTGTACCCTCATACTTGCTTTTTTCCTTTTTTGAGCCACTTATTTCTTATACTTTTCTTTAAATCCTGGATATTTTCCAGGAAAATAAAATCTTTATCACTTATGCACTTCTAGATTACCATCTTTTTAGTTGCCTACTTAATGTGGTGGAAATGTTAAATGCTATTTTGGTTATTCCAATATTTAAGGTCTTTGGGATTGGGAACAAACTTTTGAATCTTGTTTCTACCAGCCTTTACTGCTGGAGGATTGTTTCCTTGAGAGCCAGGTGATCTTTGATTTGAGATCATATTTTGGTGATTTTTATTTGTGAAAATATTTAAGGCCAAACTTGGAGTTACTTGTCTACTTTGCATTTCCTTCTTCCGGAGCTGAAGAACACTCTTTACCTGGGACTATTCTAGCACTTTCCAGGTCACTGCTATCCCTGAATATTTCAGTTTCTGCAAGTCCATCCATCACTTGCCAGGATTTATATTCAGTGCAGTGTATTTGCCCTCAAAAAAACCCCAAAGAAACAAAGGGCGTTGTGTTTGCTTAAAGCTTACTACTCCCTCCTATGATTAGCAACTTTGTTTTTGTGTTTGATTGTTTGTTGGTAGGGTGAGGGGGTCTGGCCTTCCTGTCTTACTACGTTTTATGCAAAACATATACAAAACACAGTTTTATTCCAGAGTATCCTTCAGAGTAGACAGTCCACCTCAGTGCCAAATGGAAGTCCAATTATTTATTGTGTAATGTCTCAGATTAATTAATTTTTAATAT